>NC_068355.1:143027547-143285047 GCF_020536995.1 Dreissena polymorpha | reverse complement strand
TATTATTGCAAAAAAAACAACAATCAATTTATCTTCAAATAACAATATTTTGTGCACAGTAAAAAAACTTTTTTGGAAAAAAGTATTTCAATATAAAAAGATAGAACAAAATTAACAGGTGTTTTTATAATGAATTATCTTTTCTAGACAGGAATATGGAGCGATTATATTGCATAAATACATTCTTATATGATGATTGTCATGTTATCAAATTATGATGTATTATTATAACGATTATTTAATCAGGTATATTTAATCTATAGACATCAAAACTGCATACTTTTAAGAACTGTGTCAGCATATCTTCTTTCTTTTTTCGCATTTCTTCTTCAGCCAAACGCTTCTGTTCCTCATAGGCCAGTCTCTCCTCCTCTGTCATTTTTGACAGCTTGCCGGACTTCTTTTTCTTGGCAGGCATTTTATTAGATTATCTGTAATTTTATGGGAAGCGAAATTAAAAATAATAAAAGTGAACACTTAACATCATAAATAATATGCCTTTAAGTGTCTTTATGCTGGTTGAATTTTTTTTATACTTATATTCAATATTTGCACAATATTTTCAAATAGATTTTCAATAAAAGAAAAATCTATCAATGAATATACAGGGATGGAAATTAACAGGGCCCTGCTAGCAAATGACCCCTACAAACTTTCTCAGACCCACCAGTCTTTTTACAAGAAACATTTAAACTACAAGAATGGGAATCTATTTCCAAAAAAACAACAAGAGGTGTGTTTGTTAGAAACACAATGCCCCCTAATGTGCCGCTTGGAATTATATTTTTATGACCTTTGACCTTGAAGGTTGACCTTGACCTTTCACCACTGAAAATGTGCAGCTCCATGAGATGAACATGCATGCCAAATATCAAGTTGCTATCTTCAATATTAATGGAAAAAATTATTTTTTTGACCTTTGACCTTGAAGGATGACCATGACCTTTCGCCACTCAAAATGTACAGCTCCACGAGAAGTAAGTAAGAGATTGAATGGAGAAATTAATTTTTATTTTTTTTTATTTTTGACCTTTTACCTGGAAGGATGACCTTGACCTTTCACCACTCAAAATGTGCAGCTCCACAAGATACACATGCATGCAAAATATGAAGTTGCTGTGTTCAATATAAAAAAAGTTAAGAAAATGTATGTTTTTTATTTTTTGACCTTTGACCTTGAAGGTTGACCTTGATCTTGACCTTTCACCACTCAAAATGTGCAGCTCCACGAGATACACATGCATGCCAAATATGAAGTTGCTGTGTTCAATATTAAAAAGTTATGATAAAACTTTAACGAGGGTTAAAGTTATAGGAAAGAAAAATACAATGATATTTGACCTTTGACCTTGAAGGCTGACCTTGACCTTTCACCACTAAAAATGTGCAGCTGCACGAGAAGTTAGTAAGAGATTGAATGGAAAAATGAACGTTTTTTTATTTTATTTTGACCTTTGCCTTGAAGGATGACCTTGACCTTTCACCACTCAAAATGTGCAGCTCCACAAGTTACACATGCATGCCAAATATGAAGTTACTGTGTTCAATATTAAAAAAGTTATGATAAAACTTTAATGAAGGTTAAAGTTATAGGAAAGAAAAATACAATGATATTTGACCTTTGGCCTTGAAGGTTGACCTTGACCTTTCACCATTAAAAATGTGCAGCTGCACGAGAAGTAAGTAAGATATTGATGGAGAAATGATTTTTGTTTTTTTATTTTAACCTTTGACCTTGGAGGATGACTTTGACCTTTCACTACTCAAAATGTGCAGCTCCACGAGATACACATGCATTCCAAATATGAAGTTGCTGTGTTCAATATTTAAACAATTATGATAAAACTTTTAAGAAGGTTAAAGAAAAATACAATAATATTTGACCTTTGACCTTGAAGGATGACCTTGACCTTGACTTTTCACCACTCAAAATGAGCAGCTACATGACATACACATGAATGGTAAATAGCAAGTTGGTATGTTCAATACTGCAAAAGTTATTAAACTTTAACCAATGTTTAAGTTTTGGGACAGAATGACAGACAGACAGACAGACAGACAGACAGACAGACAGACAGACAGACAGACAGACAGACAGACAGACAGGACAAAAACAATATACCCGCATCTATTGATCCGGGGGCATAAAAAGTAAGATGTGATCTTCCAACATGAATTATTGAAATCACTAACTGCACATTACCTTATTTAAAATAACAATTAAACAAGCATGTCCCCATATATTTGACCTTTGACCTTGAAGGATGACCTTGACCTTTCACCACTCAAAATGTGCAGCTGAATGAGATACACATGCATGCCATGCTATCTTCAATATTGCAAGTGTACATTAAATGAACAATTTTGACCCATATATTTGACCTTGAAGGATGACCGTGACCTTGACTTTTCACCACTCAAAATGTGCAGCTCCATGAGATACACATGCAGGCCAAATATGAAGTTGCTATCTTCAATATTGCAAAAGTTATGGCAAATGTTAAAGTTGGAGCAAACAAACAAACACACAAACCAACCAACAGACAGGGCAAAAAACAATATGTCCCCCACTATAGTGGCGGGGGACATAAACATTTAACATAGTCATATTTAACAAAGGACTTTTGCAAATGAGACATTTAGACACTATAATTCTAATTACTAATTATTTAATTAAATGATGCTTTCTTGATTTCATTGGATGATTATAATATGTTTGAGACTGCAAACAAGTTTGTTTAACTCATACATATTTCCTTGAGCTTTAACAATTGACATATGATTTAAAAAATATATATAACCTAATTCCTCAAAATGCATGAAGAGCTGAATAATGTTTAAGCCATCATGTCAAGCACATTTGAAAAAAGTGTATTTAGTCTTTTTATATGGACTTTGTCCACAGACGTTCATTTACAATGCATACTATTATACTTTGAGTACTGCGTATCGGTGGGTATGTCATATTGATGTAATCCGAAACAAGTGGAATATCTTTCCCAAACCTTCTTAATTCTGGTGCCAATTGTTTACAAGTTTTTCCCACTGTTTTATAAAAAAATATATCTAGTAAATGGCCTTTCTACGGGTAAGTAGGTACTTCTCTTTTATAACATAATACGATGTCATTCACAAAATCGCGCACAGTTCCATAAATTTTGTTAAGGATTGAGAAAGTATTTCAGGGTTTTTGATTTCTATTTTACCGAATAAAAACATGCGATAGTAAAATGATGTCACATGGTGATGGGCATGTTAGGCAGTGCTGCTTTTTTACATATATTGGCATGCTACTGCAAATTACTTGCTCAAACTTCATAGATCTACCAGTCAATAGAAATAAAATATTGCTTTTTTTCACGAATATTTTACCGGGGTGTTTTCAATCCAGTTTTTGTATTTTCAGATGCCAAATCAAATGAGCTGAGCTGATGAGAAGTCAATGTGCAAATTGTTATAACTATATTGACATTCGAGGACTAGAAAGTTCAAAGTTATTGCTACGTTGTTATCATGTTCATATTATTTTATCTTATAAGCACATATATTTTGTATATCGTACATAAAATATGCAAACTAATGAAATAAAAGTTAAAATTTTAATGCATTTTGTTTAACTAACAATTTCTTTGATCTAGTACACCAATGCAGGGGTTTTTCTGCCTATTTTGGGAAAAGGAGTGTGACCAAATTGGGAATTTTTAATCGACAAAATTGGCCATTTTGGAAATTTTTGCTTCGATGAAACAGCTCATTTGGGAAAGAATTGTGAATTTATCATGCTTAAATAATTCAGTGGTTTAACAAATAAATTTGTTTTTATTTGCTATTTTGTCTTCTTTATATAAACAGTTGCAATATTGGGCATGTTCAACGTTTATTCAAGGACTGCAGTTTTGTTTTTCAGTTACAGTTACACTCTGAGATAAGAACTGAACAGTCAAAACCTTATAGAAGATTTTTTATACCAAAACAAACACTGGTTAGTCACACAAGTTATAAGACACTTCATTCTTAAAAAAAAAAAAAAAATTTTTTTTTTTTTTTTTAATTGGGATTTTTTTTTATAATTTCGGTTTGGGATCGGGTCCGTTTGCTTTGGGAGTGCCTCCGTTATCCGGATGTACAGACAGTGCTGAAAAACCCCTGCAATGTCACAGTTCCAAACTTTATGCTAGTATTCTACAAAGCAGCAAACCTTTAATAAGCCGATACGCAGTACTCTTCATAACAAACAAATGGCTTCCGATGGTAAGAAGAAACGAGCCGATATTCGAGATAAAATGTCCCATCATATCATAATGAAACTTAATTTCTTCACAAAAAGGATAAAACAACAACAAACCGATTTTTTTTCTTTGATTTATTACAATTGAAAAACATTATTTGAAGACAAAGGCTTATTACACCGATATGCGGTATCACTGAGCTAGTGTTATTTATTATTACTAGTTTTTGCACTCATTTACACAAGACACTTGATTAGGCTGACTTGGATTTTTGGGCTGACAGATAATAAACTTTGCTTACAATTTACATGCCTATGAATTAATACACATCATATATTAACGTTATTAAAGGCATATCGCATGAACGATTAAAACAATTCGAATATATAATCATTGAACTATACGATTATTTTTTAAATGCAACCTTTTACCTTGTTTCAAAAAAGAAAATGGTTAAAAACAAAACAAATTAGTATTATTGCTTTGTGTTGTCAGTGGTGACTGTGTAAGCGAAAATTATTCATGCTGTAAAATGTGGAAAACACTGCCTGACTGTAATCACATAGGTTACAAATAACCAATATTAACGTTATTAACGGCATATCGCATGAACGATTAAAACAATTCTAATATCTAATAATTGAACTATACGATTATTTTTTAAATGCGACCTTTTACCTTGTTTCAAAAAAGAAAATGGTAAAAACAAAACAAATTAGTATTATTGATTTGTGTTGTCAGTGGTGACTGTGTAAGCTATGCTATGTGGAAAACACTGCCTGACTGTAATCACATAGGTTACAAAAAACAATATTTGTATAGCGAATTTTTACAGCTCATTACATACAAGAAATATCTTTAAAAAAGATATACGGCGTAAATAGTTTAATGAATGAGATCAAGGATAGCGAATGTCTTTTTCTGTGCAGTTCTTAGCTGCATCACACGCAGTACGGGATGTTACGGTGAGTTTTCGCGGCTTATTTTACATTATAACATATTGCTGGTCATAAACCTATAGATACAAAACAGAAAACCAAAAGAAGAATGGAAGTGAAATTTAAACATATGAGTCAACCGGCCACACGAGAACAAACCTGTTTTAGTGGTCTGTCGGGCATTGCTATTTGATTCGATTATTTACAGTATCGAGAATCATCGTGCTCATGCTTAAAGTGATATTATGGGCATTTTGCACTGTTGAATTGAGCTGAAAAGAATTAACAGGTCAAAATAGTTAGTTAAAATGTGGTTACTGATCAATTATCTGCAACTCACCTTGCTACCAGTTGTTTATAAAAATATATTTTATATTCGATATTCTTACGTGACCCACCCAGTCCTGTAAGCCGAAATGATCCGTAAAACAATATTGTGTCTTTGTGTCGTATGAACAAATCTGCACTAAAACTAAATTTAGGTTCAACTCGTAAACGCATGATCAGTTGTCAAACGAAAGTACGGTTAATATTCAAATGCATTATTTTTCTCTTTCTGGTATATTGTTTTAGTATGTTGATGCTGCATTAATTACTATAAGTGTATATGAAGTAGAAACATCAAAAATAATCAACGGTTGCGATAGACACCTATAGACTGTTACATGCTCATAATATCACTTTAGTACATTAGGCAATATGGTGGAATAATTATTGTTAAATTTATTAAAAATAATATTTATCATTGTATTGTTGAAAACACATTAAGAATCTATTATTGACATACCATAATTATATTGCTGAATATCTTCTTTTAACATAGTTCTGGTCTAAAGAAAATTCCAGGTAACCTAGTTAACGGATAGCGTCTTTATTATATAACGATTATTTTACTGACCGCGGACTCCGGTGATGACCTGTATATAAACTCTGAATGTCCGCGACTTGACCCGAAACCTCGCGGGTTGAAATGCAATTCTTTAAAGTGAGGCCTCGCTTCCACTGCTCTTTATACTTTTACATGTTAACATGTTGACAGGAATATGGAAGTAAGTACTAAATATGAGAAAATAGCCTTTTAAGTATAAACGCTTTTGCGCTGGTAATACTCTGAAAATAAAAGGTGTACGCACAAACTGTATTGATGTCGAGAATTGAGTGTAAAACTGTTCTATCTATTAAGCCTTTTCATTAGAGATAAAATTGTTTCATACAGTAAAACAGTGGTACAAAGACGCGGATATGTTTCCAATGTTCTGGTGGTATACTCAAATCAGCCAATGGAATAAATGAAGTGTATTCATTCGTACCTAGCCGCGGGAAATTTTATTTGAATTTTATTGGACACTTACAAAGGTCAAGTCAGGGTGAAAAGCTGGCTTATGCAGCTTACGCCGAATAAAAAAGTTAAGTCTATAAATCAACAACGCTAGTCGATTTGCACTACTTTAAATTACAAAACACGACTAAATGTAACTTTAAGACAAAAAGTATGCTGTTATTTCTGAATGCATCAGAGTATCCAAGTTTCTGGGTTTCCAGCAGACGACTGAATACAACACACACTTAAATACAAATGGGTTATTTGATATATTATATACATATAAATATACAACTTTTGGGCGCATCCTCAAATCCAGCCTTCAACAACCCCTCTAATGGGGGACTCTACGAGTTATGATATTGCTTATCAGGTGTGGAAGTGAGGTTACATGTTGTGCTATACAGACCAGAGACAACTGAACAACTTTTTTCCCCTGTGCCTGTAGTGCGTATGATTTTGGTTTCTGTTTTAGCTTCTCATATACATTATTTTTGTGCAGGATGATATTGTGGTCAAATTTATTGCATCAAGTATATCAATTTACATACAGACGAAGACCCGTGATCCCTATTTCCATGCATCAATCAGCAGGAGAATACAACAACTTAAGACATCTAAGGCCTTTTTGCCTTTAAACATTCCAACACATGTTTCTTCTCACTTTTTATTCTTTGATTTACAAAAATGGCACAACAATTTAGAAATACAACATGGTTTCTTGTGATCTTACAATTGGCAAACACTGACTATATCAAACAATAAACTTCTCAGGCATATTGCATGGTTAGCACAAACATAGATATCTCAATGAATACTCATCACATATATGTTAAGAAAGTATTTCTAACATGTTCATACCTGAAAACGTTTTAATCAAATACTTGTGATTTTCAAACAAACCATGTATTAATTATTATTCATTAAAAAATGTCATATTATAATAGCACATACGTGTTGAAAATAATAAAATAAACTAACTGTTCTAAAGAAGTTTTTTTTTCAAATTTAAATCATGTACTAAAAAATAAAAGTTTAATATCTGCTAATGCAGTAAGAGCAGTAATTGACTGAACATTTGAAGTTAATAACAATTGATTAACAATAGTAAAAAGCACATGGATAGCTATGATCAGGTTACAGCTAGAGTACATGTACATTTATTGGTCTCCCTCAACATCTACAAAATAAAATTTTCAGTGTAAAAGTTATTTTATTTTACAAAATTGCAAAAATATAGCAAGTGTAAATATTCATTATTACTAGAACACTTCTCAGTCATGTCACATTTAGAACATTAATTTTTAACTTCAATATCTTAACATCAAATACACAATTTCATTACAGTTTGCTAATTCATAAATTACATATAATTAAAATTTTCCCGGTCATTCAAACATGAGTCTTATGCCATATTAGCCAGACCAAACCCTGCATATTGCATAAGACATATCCTGAAAGAAAATTAATGCCCCTTCTTTAATTGACACACTGCATAAGCAAAAATTATATATTTTTATGTTTCAAATTCAAACACAAACCCTACATATATCTGTAGCATTTTGTCATCATACTAACAATAAACAAAATAAAAACAATCAAGAAAAACACAGTTTTGTTGTCATAAGCTATTTGGAAAACATAATCAGTATTTTTCCGCAAATGAGTCCATGATTATTTTAGCTACAATATTCTGCTCCAGTTAAAAAAAAAAGTTTCTTTCTAATTATTACTGGTAAACATTGATGACATACCGGTATTTAATAAACAACATGTTAATCTTACATTAGTCACAAAATAAAAACAAATAAGGCTTCACCAGTAATTTGGGAAACCATGGCTATTTGCTTTTGAATTTAATTTTATTATAACAATCTGGAAAGGAAATTATATTATGATAATATTCATTCAAGAAATGTAACAATAAATGCTTTGAATGAAGATACGTAATAAGTGTAGGTTGCTTGATTATACAGAATGCAGGCCCAGAACATTACTGTCTTGTCATTGATTGTGCAGTGCATGCCATGCAATCAATATAATCGAAAGAAATATCAAACTAGACATAAATGTGCCCAGGACATGGATATCTACCACTGGGCACAAAAGCGAGCCAAGTGTGATACACAAAACGTGAACAGTTAATACAAAATGTTTTTACAATTCGTTGGTGACTGTTACAACACATAAAAGCCTTCTCAAATGTGACACTGACCTTTAAGCATGTTGTCTTTAAATTTTTCAATGCAGTATAAACAGAAAAAACAACCAACATTTTTGCTTTCTGCAACACACCATTCAGATATTATAATGATTTCTGCTAATTTATTATGACATGATGCCCCACAAAGTTATTGACAAGGCTCAAACCAGTGCTTTAACTATGTCAATATCAGGCATGTACAAAAACTCCTAATGTTCTCCGTGTCCTTAACCTTAAGGCGAGCGACTTGGTTGTTGCATGTGAAACCTTATCTTGCTATAATGATCATATGTGTCAATTTACATGTATTTCAAATCCCATAATGCACAACAAAGTTATGAGCTAAACAAGAACATACATGCACTTTTACTATATACACTTCTATATGTTAAAGCACAATTTCCATGTGTTGTCTGTCACCTTGACCTTGAAGTGAGCCACATTGCAGACAAACGTCATCTAGATAGGATATTCACTTGAATGTGCCAATTCATTTATAAAATCCTTAATGTATAAAAAGCTATTGGCCATTCAGGAACATGTACTTTCATTATATACTTACTGGTATAAGGAATATGCACAAACTTTAAGTGTCCACTGTGACTTTGATATTGACATTGAAGCATTCCACATGGTTTATGCACACAATATTATATAATTATTGCAATTTTTAATTAAATTCCCATAAAAAGTAATACTTTTTTTAGATAGACATAAAGAAGTATTTTCATTTTGTGGTAATTCTAGTTGGTTTTTATTCGTGTTTATTTATTACAATTAACATTTACAACAAATAAAAAACAAGAGATGTGCTCGTCAGAAACACAATGCCCCTTATTGTGCCGCTATGAAATAATTATATATAAAAAATCTTTTTTGACCTTTGACCTTGAAGGATGACCTTGACCTTGAACTTCCACCACTCAAAATGTGCAGCTTCATGTGAATGCCGCTTTGAAATAAATTAAAAAAATAACCTTTAACCTTGAAGGATGACCTTGACCTTGAACTTCCACCATTCAAAATGTGCAGCTTCATGAGATACACATGCATGCCAAATATCAAGTTGCTATCTTCAATATTGCAAAAGTTATGCCCAATGTTAAAGTTTTTTTTCGGACGGAGGGACAGACTGACATACTGACGGACAGTTCAGCTGCTATATGCCACCCTACCGGGAGCATAAAAATAGGCTATGAGCTAGCATAGCTAGTAGTCTTTGTCGTTTTTTCAATAATTCACAGGTTCACCTACAAAAGCTAATATCTAACCATATGACTGGTAAAACATGTTCAGGCCTTATTGTTACATTCATCTAAGATGTTTGACATAGTGGCGCCACAGGAAATTAAGCAGATAAGTTGGTGATTAAGTCAGTGAAAAGGCATATCCAAACTTTTAAGAAACATGTCAATATTTTAAAATTTCATTAATTCAGCAAACCCTGAATAAGATGTAATATGTTGTCACTATTTATCAGATGTCTGCTTCTAGCATATACTGGTACATTAACTTAACATGTTGTTTAGACTTGAATTTCTTTATGACTAGAATATCATTTGACTGCAATTAACAACAGTTATCCTGTTAACAGATTTATACTAATTCTGTAATTATAGCTATTATTTTAATCTATGCCTTAAATTCTATAAACAATCCTCAAAAGATGACCCAAGTCCCTGAACTTGGCCCCTCTTGGGCCTTACAGAATTATCCCCATATCCATGTGGGGTTCCATGAGGGGAACTGTCATCAAACGAGGATCCCAGCCCAAGCACAGTGGACCTCTTCTCCCCTCGAAGAAACCTCTCAAGCTTCCCAACACAGGCTTCCTGGTAGTCATGGATCCACCTGCAAGACATTCATATTTAATCCTGACACATATTTAAAATTATATGAAAGGTTACTTAAGGCCAACAAACTTAAGTTTTTACAATATCCTAAATTAAAGCAGTCTTTAGATATTGATTGACAACAGTTTTCATTCAAAATGCTAGTCTGAATTTGACCTCAGACTGGTTGATAAAAATATAAGTAGTTTTCTTCCATTCCTTTTAAGTCAAAACTTTTGCCAGATATCATAAGGAAACCTAATGACCAATCGACCATCCAATTGACCCACAAGCCAGTGCAAAGCAATATACCCACATTTTAGAAAGTAGTGCATAGCAAACAAATACTGTCACAGAGAGTGTATTCCACACCACAGGTAAAATTTGTACCGTACATACACACTTCCAGTTGGGTAAATATATAATAAATAAGCACAAACTTCTACAATACCTTCCATTGGAGTTTCAAATATCCCCCAAGGACTTCATTACTTTGATCAAAATCTATTAACCGAGAGCTCATACCATTCTGAACCATTCTGAATTATCTCCAGTCAAAAGTTTCGCACTTACCCGCCCCTCTCCCAACTGCATAGGATGGGGTTATTTACCCTCGGGACTTCGGTTAAAAACCATTGCCCGAGCACACTGCTTAACATAGAACTCTACATAAAAAAGCCGAAAACGGCCATAAAATGGACAGCCCGATTTTACTGGGCTGTACCATTGGTATAAATATAAAACTTTGCAGTGTTGGTGCGGTGCCTTAATAAAAATCTATTGGTTTAAAAATATCTAACATTTATAAGAAGCGTTTAAAAGACGCAGTGCTTTACAATGGATGGGCCTAACGCTGTTTAAAAAGCGGCGTTTTTATTGGTTGATGTACTTTTAAAAAGCTGGCGCGGATTGGCCGAATTTTATTATTAAGGATTGCAAGTAGGTCAATCCGTTTAAAAATAGATTTTCCCACGGCTGACGTTGTACTTGAATTAATCCAAAAGAACTTGGAGTTGTTTTATAGTATTAGATTACTATGTTTTGTTATGTTACTGTACTTATTATTAATTATTATCATTAATATGATGTTGTTATTGTATGTTATTGTTTGTATGGTTTTTTAAGGAGGAGAGAGAGAAAGAATAGCCCAATTTTTATAAGTAAAGATGGTGAAAACACACATACTGTTGTATGTGGCATCATCATTACCAGACCCACTGTTCAGTATATACTGCAATGGGTTTGTTGGAGTCTTTAAACTTTGTGATCTGTGTTTTAAATGTTTGAATCCAAATAGGACTATTTTAATATAATACTTATAGAAAAAGGGATACACAGATGTGTAATATGTTTGTGTAACAAAATAATAATATTTGAGGGTTTTCCAGATCACAAAGTGGTTGAACATTACCACAATATGTTTACATACATAGTCAAGTACCATTTTTATGTGTATATTTAAAGTTTAAACTAAATGCCACACAACAAGATCTAATCATAGGAGGGATATGTTTATATCTATGAACATTAATTAATAGGGATGCCAGAGCCTGATTTAACAGCTCTCAAATGTAGAGTGGAGCTGCATGTGTAAATGCAATTATATGAGAAGGAAAGGAAAAAAGACAATATATAATAACACATAGGGAGTGTAACTCTCAATTATATATTAATATTGCAATTGAGTATTGAGTTGTTAAAAAAATTAATGAGTACAAGTTTATGTATGTGGCTCAATGTTGAACACTTGCAGACAGGGAATATAGCCGTAATGCTCCAACATAAGATCCTGTCTGTATGGAACGTAAGGAGGATTGGGCTATGGAGAAGAAAGGTCCCCCCAGAGTGGCATTAAAACAATATTTAAAAGTGGGTTTAGTAATAAACCCTTATATGTTAAGGGCAATAACTTACGTGTCTCCAAACGGTCACCTTCATAGGGCCACATAAAAATTAAGGGTAAGACAATGTGCTTACAGTTAAAAATGAGACAAAAACAGCTAAATTTGTACAAGAGGTACATTATTTACAATATGTACAGAACTATATGCATTTATATATTTAAAATACATGTTGCCACCCTGGAGGGTTGAAAGAAGGAGAGATTTTTGGAAGTGTAGGCCGATGTGGGTGGGGGAAAAGAAGAGCCAGCAGAGGTGGTGTCACTCAGTTGTACTAAGGGAGGTAATTGTGGTGATGGAGTCTACAATGGTTGTTTCCCCTGGACCAGAGGGAGTGCACGGTAAATGAAAATAGTTTGTATACTATTGAAGGAAAATTGATAATGGTAAGATGTAAAATGGTAAAAAGACCAAATATTACCTAGATGCATTAAGATAAACCCAAAAAGCTCTAATCTAACCAATATTATTAATATACTGATGATAACATTGGAGGAAATAATACTAAAGTACCTTGTATGGTATGCAAAATGACAATTAAACAGAAAAACCGAGGCAATTTGCTATATAAAATAGCAATTTAATATAAAAATTAGGATATTTGCTATAAAAGTAGCAATTTTAACATGAGTTAATGCAATACAAAGTAAAATGGTTGCTATGGTGTAGGAATAGCAGTATTGTGATAGAAATTAAGGCAATTTGCTATATAAAATAGCAGTTTTCACAAAAATAAGGAAATTGCCACACAAAATAGCAGTTATTATAATACTTAATGTACTCCAAGGAACAAAATTAGCAGTTTCAACAAGGTCGACAATACTTTGTCCTAGATAGGGCTAAATAGGTGTTTATAATGGTATAAGGCCCTGCACCGTGCACTCCAGTCCGACATGGTTCTTCGAGTTTGAAGGGGAAAGGGAGGGTGGGGTGTCAAAGAGGAAGGGAGGGGGTGCAATGCAGCCAACAATCCCAGGTTACTGGACAGCCTCGTCCTTTCTTGTAGTAAGAAATGCCATAAAATATGATTATATTAAAAAAACTGAAAAATGTAAATGGTGGACTAACGTCATACTCTCATAAAAAATGTATTAAAATAAAGAAGACCAGGTCAATGCCATTGGCCTGATTTAGAAAGGGCGGGGTAGAACAATAAACCCATTAAAAGCTAAAATAAAGGTTGTGTAAAAGCGACACAAATCCAACACAATTATTAGATTACATCAGGTTTGTGCAGAGATTACACATTTTAAAAGAAAAACAGTCACAAGACTGTATAATTAGGTGGGTGTTGGCTGCTCTCCCTCCCCCAATGACCTAGATTTTGTCAGTTATTTGACAATCTAGTAAGTATTTGGCGAGGGCAGAGAAGACCGGGCCCCTAGCTGCTCCCTTGGGGTCTAGCACGTTGGTAAGATTAAAAACTAGTCCATGGGAGTGCAATGCAGCTTCGAGGTGGTCCCTCTGCGCCTTATGGTTAGGACAGTGTAGCAGCATGTGAGGCGCAGTGAGAGGTTCCTGGCACCTAGGACATGCAGGGTCTATACAGAGGACATACTTTCCTGCGCCACCGGGTAATAGGGTGGTTCCCATCCTCAGGCGCGTGATGGCTCTGTCAAGCACAATGCTTGCTGAGTATCTGTCAGGCGGCCTGAGGGTTTTCGCAGGTCTAGTAAAAGTATGTCGATGGGAAGACAAATTGTCGGTCCGGAGATTCCACTCGCCCAAAACAAATTTCTTTGTCAAGGAGTAGATCTCAGATGGTGCCAGGGGTTCCCCAACATCTACGGCCCCCCTCAAGAGGCCCTCTTTGCCCCCCTGTCGGCCTTTTCATTCCCACTGATGTTGACATGTGCTGGACACCATACTAATGTGACCTTTCAAGCTTTATCTAGGCACTGTTGATGAAGTTCCAAAATGCTAGCTAAAATATCAGGCCTAGATCTGCTATTTCTGTTTTTTATGGACTCAAGAGATGACATTGAGTCTGATAAAATAGCAGTTTTAGTAGGTTTATTGACCAATATCCAGCACAGAGAGAATTTAATTGCCAAAAGTTCTGCTGTAAAAATAGAGAGATTGTTGCTGAGCCTGTGCGTTTTACTAATGTTTTTTGAAGGGATTACAAAAGAGTTGGCTACCAAACCAGAGTTAGGGCATTTGGAGCCGTCAGTGTAGATTTTTAGATGCTCAGCATACATATTATCTATAAGAGAGAGAGCTTCTGACTTGATGAGTTGTGGCAAGTCAGTTTTCGTTATTTTATTAGAGAGTGATAGGTCAACATCAATGGGTCCAAGCGTCCAGGGGGGGGCCTTGGAGGGCCTCAGGTCTGCTACATGTACCTTGTCGAGACCGGCATCCTCAACCAGGGTCCTAATACTCGCACCAAAAGGTAGGGCGACATGCTTACGCTTAAGTATTTTCCCCTTGATGAAGGTGCCAGTCCCGTCAAGTTTGTTAACGGGGTTTGAGCCATGCCGAGACTTAACCCTGGTCCAGAAATTTCTCAACTGCATGGGAAAAAACATTTACCGTCTTTATCCTAATAAACGCGCCAGGCGCGATGCAAATCACAAAGAGGGCGCGTTTATTTCACCCTCCTTTAGGTATAATATGAGCCAGCACATAAAATGTGTTAACAGGTATTTGCAAAAGTTCCGAGTTCATTGAGCAATCATAAACATATCACAAATAGTTTTTTAAGAATACTACACCCTATTATCATGCGAAATGAAAGGGCCGTTGTCGATATGACCCTAGCGAGAGCTGTAACAGTACGCGTGGCCGAGATATGAACAGTGTTAATAAGTGAAGGTTAATGGTTACGGTAGCTTTGGCCCAGCGTACCGCATATTGAACAACCTGGGTAGATCCGTATTTTAAATGCACGGTGTCAAAAAAACGTAACATGAATTTGACATTCAAAACTGAAAACACCTATACAATAATAAAATCGCCTGCATGTTGGAGTTTAATTCTTACATCGATCTGTTCCAAATGTATATGTTATTATTATTATTATTATTGAAGTTTTATTTCTATAAGGTCCTTGCCAATAACCTTGTTGATAAAAAAAATTCCGTCAATAAAATGCAATTACTTTACCCCTTAGCAGCCGAGAAATGGGGGCGCTGTTATTTTTATCACTCCTTCATTTTATTATACGATAGGGGCGCGTTTATTAGGGCGGGAGCGTTTATTAGGATAAAGACGGTAGGTCAATAGATACTGAAGAATCATGTCAATCTGCAGACAACATTTTCTACATACATACTTGATGCCATTAAAGCAGACAATCTGCCGAATATCCTCGGGTAAAGCCTCTGCAGCCGGCCAGTCAAAGTTGTCTGTGATGGGTATGATGTTACACTTGCCCTCCAGAGCAGCAACTATCTCCTATAAGACAAAACTTAGATATACAAATTAGGTAGTTTCAAGGATTTGAAAACTACACAAAATGTACAAATTATTGTTACGCTTTTCACATAACATAATTATTCACGGAAGGTCAAAAACATCATAAATCTCAAGCAATCAAGTTTATTTTTACTTAACACAATCTAAAACATTGTAAATTTGCATTAGTTAATAAGAAGTAACGTGTGATTTGTTTCATACATGTGCTACTTTTCATGCAACAAAGATATTCCAGATAGGATCTAGGTCAGACTGTTCAATTTCAACATAAATAGTTATTCGTATTATTTGCCAGCATTTCTGTTACACTTACTTAACCAGTCATGTGCAGCATCTGAATTGGCACATACCCATAATAGCATTCCACTTTTTTACTAAACAAATGTTCAGCAAATGTTTGGCCCTAAGACTTTATTCTTAAATCTCAATGAACTTTACTCTTGTAAGCAGGTAGTGTTCACACGGTTGCACAATACTCTACCTGAATTATAACAAAAATTGCTCTATAAACCTGGTTGCTATGCCAACTTAGAAAAAATGTGTACATTTCTTTAATGTTCTGAGCAACAATCTTTATGGATGGATATAAAATGTGACTTCTGAAATGTTAAAATGGTTTTATTTCAGCAAAATACAAACAAGAAATATCCTTTAAAAAAGATATGTATACGGCGTTGATTGTGGTAGGTAAAAAGGTAAAAAGTTCAATGAATGAGATTAAAGATAGCGAATGTCTTTTTCTGTGCAGTTCTTAGCTGCATCACACGCAGTACGGGATGTTACGCGGAGTTTTCGCGGCTTATTTTACATTATTACATATTGCTGGTCATAAACCTATAGATACAAAACAGAAAACCAAAAGAAAAATGTAAGTGAAATTAAAACATACGAGTCAACCGGCCACACGCGAAGTACAGACCCATGAAGTTTCATGTTGAACTCTTGTAGCACATATGAGATATTGTTTTGAAAAGTTTCATCATACAAAAACAACAAAGGAAAATACATGTAATTCTTAGTTAAGAAAGTGCAAGGTTATGGCACTTCTTGTGAATGGCACTTCTTCACATTGATTTCTACACATCCACAAAGTTTCATGTTGAAATGCTGTATCATATCGTTTGATCATACAAAAACAACAAAGGGCAATAACTCTTATTAAAGAAAGTTAAGGGTTATAGTTCTTAAGCAAGGCCCTTTTCCCCATTAATATCAATACAACCATGAAGTTCAATTTTGAAATCTTGCATGGTATCTGAGATATAAGCCTGACAAATTTCATCATACAAACAAAGGGCAATAAAAGTGTAGGGTAATGGTTCTTTTGCATGGCACTTTTCCTCATTTATATCTATACACCTATGTAGTTTTATGATGATATCATATATTGTTTCTGAGATACAGGCCTACACAATTTTGAGAAAGATGGACGAATGGACAACACCAATTCTATAGCCCTCCGCCTTTGGCAGGGAATAACAAGTGATGCATTTGTAAAACACAATGCCCCCTACTGTTCTTTGAAAACGCACAGCAGCTATTTAAGTAAAAACAAGGCAAATAACTTTGCCAACAATTAATGGACCAGAACAAAACTCACACTCCATCTGTAAGTCATGTAGGTAATCTCACATTGCAAATATTAGCTAAATATCTGAAAGTGTTTCCTTAAAAACCTCCGGAAAACAATTATTATAGAGAAAATTTCCAAGCCAAAGGCCCAAAACTTTGCCATAAATCAATAGACCCAAACAAATTTCACACTTCATCTGTAAGTCAAGTAGGTAGACTCACATACCAAAAATGAGCTCAATATGTAAAAGCTTTAAAAAAAAAACACTGGAAAATGTTTATTTTATAGAAAATTTCTATACCCCCATTGTCTCAAAACTCCATTCCTTTAACTTACTTTTAATAGAAGTTCCTCCATTGGATTATATCCCTTTATAAAATATTACTTCCCTTATCAAAAAAGACATTGTACCTGCCAAATGAAAAATAAAAATTATCTCCCTTTAAAGCTGAATACCTTTCTTGGCCAAAATTTAGATCAGTCAAAGGCCCATATCTTCCTAAAAAAACAACGGAATGGAGCAAATTGTACGCTTAATCTGTAGGTACTGTAGGTAGACTCACAAACCATATTTCAGCTCATTATCTTAAGCATCGCATAAACAAATCCAGAAAAAGGAATGCCAGATGGACAGACAGACTGACGGACAGAAAGTACAACTGCTATATGCCATCCTACTGGGGGCAAAAATAATATCTGAAAATTGTTCTTGTCAAGCTGGCAATAAATGTGGCCTCTAGAATGTTTACTTATGTTTTTTTAACTTTGACATAGTAACCTTGATTTTGACCCCATGTGACACAGTTTCAAAATCAGCAGCAATTTTATTGATTCAAATGTTCTGATCAAGTTAAAACAAGATTTGGCAACCTCCTAGAGTGTTCACTAACTTTTTCTTTTTTTGACCCTGTGACCTAGTTATTGACCGCAAATGACCAAATTTCGAACTTGGCTGAGATATCATTGGTACAAAATTTAATGTCTGTATCAAGTTGTGAAAGCTTTGGCAATAAACCTGGCATCTAAAGTGTTCCCAAGCTTTGGCTTAATTTCATCTTTGCCCATATAATTTTATCTTTGAACTAGGGCAATATATTATTTGGTAAATTGGTGTGACCAAGTTTCATGAAGAAAGGGCAATTAATGTTGCCTTAACAGTAAGCTTCAATCATATATTTCCCCTTGTGACCAATAATTATGTTGACGTCAGTTGACCCAGTTTTAAACTTGATATTGGACAAATGTTCTGGCCAATTTCATGCTGATTGGTCAATAAATGTATAAAAGTGTAAACAAGCTTTTGCTTAAACTTTACCTAGTGCCCTTATTGTTAACCCTTTGCATGCTGGGAAATTTGTCTTCTGCTAAAATGTTGTCTGCTGAATTTCTAAAATTAGCATTTTCTTAGATTTTTTTCAAAGAATACTATCAGAATAGCAAACAGAACGTGGGGTCTCATCAGGATCCAAACTGTTTGCAAAGGCCTTCAAAATTCGGTTCCAGCACTGAAAGGGTTAAAACCAGTTTTGAACTCAGCATCTACATGTACTAGTATATCATTTGTATACATGCAGATGGTTTGGCAAATATCTGTTGCATCAAAAGTGTTCACAATGCAAATGGTGTCAACACTTGACAGACAAAAGGCAATCACAAAAGCTGACCATGAGTATGCTGTGCTCAAGTGAGCTTAACCCATTTATGCCTAGCATCTAGAAACAAGATATGTGTTTGTCAGAAACACAATGCCCCCTATTGCGCGGCTTTGAAGCCATAAATTTGACCTTTGACCTTGAAGGATGACCTTGACCTTGACCTTTCACCACTCAATCTTCAATATTCAAAAATGTTATGGCAAAATTTTAACGAAGGTTAAAGTTTTAGGATGGAAAAATACAATGATATTTGACCTTTGACCTTGAACGATGACCTTGACCTTGTCTGTTCACCACTCAATAGTGCAGCTCCATGAGATACACATGCATGCTAAATATCAAGTTGCTATCTTCAATATTAAAAAAGTTATCAAACTTTAACCAAGGTGAATGTTTTGGACACTCACATACAATGACAGACAGACAGGCCAAAAACAATATACCCCCGATCTTTCAATCCAAGGGCATAAAAAGGCCTTGGCAAACAGCGTAGACCCATATGAGATGCCGCATGATGCGGCGTCTCATCAGGGTCTGCACTGTTTGCTTAAAGGAATTTCTGTTAGACATATTCTAAATATTGAAATAAATATACTAGACTTCCCTAATTTTGGAAATAAATTGATCCAATTCAGAAGGATGGGAGAATCCACTAGGCATAAATGGGTTAAACCATTGCTGTGTAAACCAAATGCTATGCTTCACCCTGTGCACCCAGTCTTTCCTCTGATCATCGCCAATGCACCTCTCTAATGCGTCTGCAGTCAGCACAAGGATGAAGTTCTTGGACTGGGCGATGCTTGTCAGAAGACCCTCATCAAATTTTCCTGCATTCAGTCGCTCAATGTCCAGGAATACGGAGAAGCCCCGCAGTTGTAAGTGAACTTTCAGGAGACTGTAATATTACAGGAAGTTCAGTTTAAAAGACGTTATTTAGAAGTACATTTGGGAAACGGGAATTTCAAGTAACGAATCTAACGGCACTGGCAATACAAATGGATACCATGTACAAGAAATTGGGGGATTTGTTTATTTGTCATCATTTATTTGAATGTTTATATTAGTTTATATGTTATAAAATGGCTAATAATAAATTATAAAATGACTTGAATTAAAGGGACTTTCAACTATGAATGACGAAAAAAGAAAAGTTCTAAAATACCCTATTTTCTTACAATTATTAGTTTATATTGATTAAAATATCACGACTGGTATATTACATTACTTGAAAAAAGTTCATATTTTCAGTATATTTGGTAATAAAATTTGGAGATGTGAAATCGAAAGTACATCACGAAAATAGGTAACATAACGATATACACACTATAAATAACGCAAAAAGATTGATCTTTTTATATATAAGATATAATATACAATTCACTATGCATGCATGATTTGCATTCCTGGGTTCACCACGCAACGACGATAATCAATCTACTGACGTTATTTATAGTTAAGTGGTAGTTACCTGGTAGACATACCCAGTAAAATATATTACCAAATATACTGAAAATATGAAAACGTAGCAACTTTTTTCAAGGTATGTAATATACCAGTCGTGATATTTTAATTAATATAAACTAATAATTGTAAAAAAAATACGGTATTTTACAACTTTTCTTTTCTTCGTCGTCGTGGTTGACAGTCCCTTTAAAGAGTATATTAGTGTTCAAAACTTCAATTAAACGCAAGGCCCTTTAACACAGGATAATTATCAAAAAGCAAACAATCTATACACCAATGTGATTATAGTGTTGAAATGAGAATAATAGAAAATGCTACATACATTTGTTAACCACGCAGTTTACTACTGTAATTTATTTCATGATATGAGGTGAATTAATGAAAAATACCAGGGAATAATTACAGAATAACTTAATTAACTCAAGCTTCAGTGCAAAATTTTTGGGTCATATTTATGTTGTTACAATGCATGGAATCTAATTATTCTCAAGTGACTCTTGTGCATGTTATTACTAAATCAAAATAGAGCATGAAATGTCTTAAAAGCTTTAAGTAAAATAGTATAGCCATTTCATTTATTTGGTGATAAACAAAATAATTTAACTCATTCCTCTGTGACTCATACAAATGTTCTATAAGAGCACTCATCAAATAATAATAATAGTCATGTTCTGAGAAAACTGGGCTTAATGCATGTGCGTAAAGTGTCGTCCCAGATTAGCCTGTGCAGTCTGCACAGGCTAATCACGGACGACACTTTCCGCTTTTATGACATCGTTCGTTAAAATGAAGTCTCTTCGTAGCAAAAATCCAATTTAGGTGGAAAGTGACGTCAATGATTAGCCTGTGTGGACTGCGCAGGCTAATCTGGGACGACACTTTACGCATATGTATTAAGCCCAGTTTTCTCAGAACAAGGCTCATAAGATCTTGCACTGATATCAACAATATCCTCCACCAGTATACCTAGCAAGCTGAGCGCCATTTATCCTTCGGTAGCTGATGAAGGCGTCAATAGTTTTATCACTGGTAAATGTGTCGGGTGCGTCTGTCACATCCACGCTTGACTTAGAGCTCACCCTATGCATTATTTGTTCTGGAAAAAAAAAAAACATGTCATAAAAAAGTTACATTTAAACTAGTTAGCATTCTGTAGCATATGCTTGTAAAACATGTGTTATTTACTATATCAGTATTCTTGTGTAGATAACATTAATCATGGCTTACTTCATATTAATAGCTCTCATATGACAGATCAGAAATCTATCACATGCATAGTTACTGACATGTTTAATATCTTTTTAGTGTATAAAAAGTTAAATATTAATAGAATTGATTTGCATTTGTATAATGTAATTCATGTTGTACTTAATAGAGACACCTCTTATTTTCTGCATCATTTTGACCCTATGAACTCCATTGAGTATCCCACAATCCTCCTTAAGGAGCTCTTCAGAGATCTGAGGTAGGAAAGGCCTGTCCACACCACTCTGCAGCAGCTGGTACGTGTACTGGACAAAGTCTGGCGACAGCTCTTTTAGCCAATCCTCTAGCTTTGTTGGATCACATGACGAATATTCAGAGCATGCCTTCAGTTCTTTCAGCTCACGCAAGAATCTTAAAAGATAAGTTTGTTACCTCTTAAAACAAGAATATCAGTGAAACTGATGGATACTCACCGATGATGCGCTTTGTCAATCTATGTGTTAATAACCACCTGAAAAAATCTTTTATTAGCCTGGATGACCTTGACCTTGACCCCAGTGACCTCAAACCTCATCAAAAGGTAGAGGTCCATGCAAGGTACCTACATGCCAAATATGAAAGAGATCGGTTAAGTATTGAAGGTGCTATGAGAAGCTGTTACAAAAGCGTGGCAGAAAATATATTAATAGACTCGGTGACCTTGAACCCAGTGACCTCAAACCTCATCAAAAGGTAGAGGTCCATGCAAGGTACCTACACGGCAAATATGTAAGAGATCGGTAAAGAATTGAAAGCCCTATGAGAAATTGTAAGAAAAGTGTGATGGGAAAATCTTTCATTAGCCTTGGTGACCTTGAGCACAGTGACCTCAACCCTCATCAAAAGGTAGAGGTCCATGGAAGGTACCTACATGCAAAATATGAAAGAGATCGGTAAAGTAACAAAAGCATGACGGAAAATCTATTATTAGCCTCTGTGACCTTGACCTTGACCCCAGTGACCTCTAACCTCATCAAAAGGTAGAGGTCCATGCAAGGTACCTACATGCTAAATATGAAAATGATTGGTAAAATATTGAAGGTGCTATGAGAAGCTGTAACAAAAGCATGATGGAAAAATCTATTATTAGCCTCAGTGACCTTGACCGCAGTGACCTCAAACCTCATCAAAAGGTAGAGGTCCATGCAAGGTACCTTCACGCCAAATATGAAAGAGATCGGTTAAGTATTGAAGGTGCTATGAGAAACTGTAACAAAAGCATGACAGAAAAATCTATTATTAGCCTTGGTGACCTTGACCCCAGTGACCTCATACCTCATCAAAAGGTAGAGGTCTATGCAAGGTACCTACATGCCAAATATGAAAGAGATTGGTAAAGTATTTAAGTTGGTATGAGAAACTGTAACAAAAGTGTGACGGAAAAAATCTATTATTAGCCTCGGTGACCTTTACCTTGACCCCAATGACCTCAAACCTCATCAAAAGGTAGAGGTCTATGCAAGGTACCTACATGCCACATATGAAAGAGATCGGTAAAGTATTGAAGGTGCTATGAGAAACTGCAACAAAAGTGTGACGGATGGAAGGAAGGACAAACTGGCAACTATATGCTCCCCGAAAATTTCCGGGGAGCATAAAAAGCAAGTTGCTGACTCTTTTTTTCCATATTAGGGCAGTGGCGCATACTATTATATATAATATAATCAGTGAAATAAGTTTTTTCATAAATATAAACAATATGGAAATCTAAAAAAAGGCCAATTAATACATCCTAGCTTTGTTCAGTCCTCTTATAATAATAATGCTAGTGAAGGAATGGTATTCCGTAAGATTAAATTGTGAGAAAGTTTCTGACTGACTGTGCAGTGTGATACATAGAAGTAAATTTATATTGAGCTGAGTAACATCTTCACAAAATATTATTTTACTGACCCACCTATGACAAACAGGGTCAGTAAGAAACCATATTATCAATCTTAAATTAAATGGTTTGCAAATTGTCCAATAAGTGATTGCATAGACGCAGGCAAATATTCTATATCATTGGTGGATCCAAGGGGGGGAGGGGGGGGGGGACGCGGCGTACACCCCCCCCCCCCCCCCCCCCCCCCCTCCTCTAAAATCGCCAAAGTAAAGTCAATTTATTTGATGTTTCACACTAAACTAGATAAAAATCACCTATTTAAACTCATTTTTCTTCTTTTTCGTACACACATTTCCCAATTATCACAGACAATCGCTAAATGTTTTAATTTTAGACTCTCTGTCACCCAGTTTTTCAAGTAAAACTTTGCGATTCCTATGTATCCCTCTTTTTGCACATTGATTCTCTTTTCACTGCATTTTATGTTAACGAAGATGGATGTGCCAACGCCAAAACGAGCGAAAATGCAGAAGACTTTGACAAGCTTTTATCCCAAAGCTGTGGGAAGACAGTAAAACTTCCACTAGCCTGATAACCATCAGTGTGTTCTTTTTTATAGCATTTCTTTCGGCTATATCCATCCATATTATGTATAAACTATGCATTTTTTTGCATTATAAGAAAGTACATAAATCGTGACATGCCGGATAAGTGGTTGTCAAAGCCTTCAAAATCACTAAAATCGTGGACCCCCTAGCAGGTCTTTGCCCTGCACCCTGGACCTGCAGCATATATATCCCAACCCCGCCCTAACCAAAAATCCTGGATCCGCGCCTGTATATGATATATCATTAAATCATATATTCATATTAAAGAGCCATATAAACTCTTTGTGAGAACAAATATTATCCCTTACTCTAATAGTATCGGTCCTTCTCATAGTATCATACCTTAAAAGAAAAACCTTCAGAAGTTCTGGAAAGTTAATGTTTTTTTCAATTTTTATATGTTGTAATTTATTTGATGGTTATCCATGACTATTACAATTAATTCTCATGATTTCTGGTGTTCGTTGGAAAGTAGGTCCTGTTTATTCAACGGTGATGCTATGATTTGTAATTATGTAACACCCAATTATGTTTGTTTGTTTATGGATTAATAGTAGCTTTATCAAATGTTTTATATGCCGCTCATTTTTTTATAAAATGTAAAAATATTTCATGTACAACATGAGCAAGAGTTTCGTTTTTTCATTAAGTTTCTTTTTTAGACCAAGAACATTCGCATAATAACAAATCTAAGCAACCAATCAAAAGGGCCAATATTATGAGACAATTGTACGTGAAATAGATTACTACGGGGTGATAAGTATAGCCAGTATTTTGTCAAAACATTTCCAATTTAAATGCATTCTTCGTTGTTAAGTCCGAGAATACACATTTAACTATAGATCTACATATAACATATGCATGTTTTTGTATTTGTTCACTTCCAAAATTCGTATGTATTCATTAATAGGGCCTATACTACAGAGAGACATGCTATTAACAAGTTTTATGAAGATTGGGCTAGAAAAGTTGTCTGTATATTGTTCAGGAGCTTTTTCTTTAATTTGATGTTAAAACATAGTTGTTAAACTTAACTTTGGTTACCTTTTCCTAATAATGGATGGGGTCATTGCAAGGCTGTCTGAAAGGTCAAGGTCATCTATTTTTAGAAGCAGATCCCCATCCACCTGACACTTCCTGAATTGCGGAATGTAGTCAGCAAACCCAACCTGCAAACAAATAACATGATTGTCGTCTGAAAATCAAGTCTCCCTCTACGGCCAGGGGTAAATGCAGGCCAATAAAATTGTGTCCATGATTAGCCTGTGCAGAATGCTGAGGCTAATCAGGGACGACACTTTCAGCTTTTAAGGATTTTTTTTGTTTAAAGGAAGGCTTGTTCCAAAGAAAATCCAGTTTAGACCGAAAATATTATTGAAGATCCCTAATCCCTGTGGACTTCACTGGCTTAGTGGCACTCCATTGGTCATTGTTGACTCGGGAACTTCTTAAAAGTATCCCCCAGACTTTTGAGTATACTGCGATGTAACCTATCTTGGAAAATATACTAAAGCATACCCATGAATATTAACCCTAAATTGTTTTATGTTGGCTCATTTTTCAAATTAATTATGTTCATACTTAGGTCAATACTCTGTTAAATTGCCTCTATATTATCAAAACTTATACTCAAAAAGGAATGTCCAAGCAAGATTTGTTTAAAGGGGATTTTGTTTCATAATGTTCTACCACATTGAATTTAGGGCTGTTATAAAACTGGGGTACAGCCTAATATTTGCTGGGTACTTTTTAGTATATTTTTCTTATTTGGGGTACATAGCAGTATACTTAAGAGTTCCCTGGGTACTTTTTAGTAGTACCGGAGTTGACAATGACCAATCGAGCACTACTGGCTCAAATCTATGATACATTACGCAGCAATCTCTAAGCCTCTTCAAAATGGTTATTACTTGGTTTCAAGAAGAAATTTCACAACAAATAAACATACTAATATATATAGGTTTCCATGGAAAGGACATTGTCTTCGGATCATTATTTATCCAAATGGTATTAAATATTTTGTTTAACCAAATGTAACTTGCTACTTTATTATTTGACTCCTCTGTAACAATTTTTTAAGTTGATTGAAATGCTAGATGTACTGTTTTAAACGTAAGGTTTTTAGAGAAATGTTTTAAATATACAAATGTATATCCATTATGTCTAAATTGGCAAAAGCACAAAGTAAAGGTACCAGTTTTGTTTAACATGATATCACATTATGACATAATGATACCGATTTAAAAGCAAGATAAATAAATGCTTAAAACCAACACCTGCACATTTGTGAAATAAACTTGCTCTTTAACCATAATAATTCTAATGGCCCTTCATGCAGAGTTAATTGATTCCGCTACCGGTATATCTTTCTACAGTAAACTGAACCTTGAAACTTTCTTACAATTCACATCTGTACAATATACACTTGATATAAACACCTTCCTTATTGTTTGTTAAGTGCATCTGTCAGTGAAGTGGTTCATAAATTTTATATTGACATCTATGAGAGCATCTTTTGCTGATACAGGTATAAACCACTGGGAACTTTCCTCTTCCTGTTTGGTTCCTCATGCCAAGTTTATAGTAATTTCTGGCTGATTCTTTATTAAATGTAACAACTGTTATTTGTTATATTTAATGAATATATAAGTTGTAAACTATTTGCATAATTTTGCGTAATGCTTTAAAAAATTGGCAAATACATGTATATTATTAGAACAAATGTTTTGTAAATTTGATGATGATTGGGTAAAAAATAAGACCTCTAGAGGTCTCGAAAGAATTCATTATAGCGATACAAATCTTCCCAGCCCAGTGACCATCATGTTTCAACTGACTGTAAGTTGTAACCATCTTCTAACACTGCCAAGATGCCATCAGCACCAATGATCTGAACATGTGGAAGGACCATTGGTAAAAAAATGGACTTCT
Source organism: Dreissena polymorpha (assembly GCF_020536995.1). NCBI lineage: Eukaryota > Metazoa > Mollusca > Bivalvia > Myida > Dreissenidae > Dreissena > Dreissena polymorpha. The sequence continues at coordinate 143,257,902 of NC_068355.1, read as the reverse complement.
TATGTGTTCAAAAGGTTTCAAAATAGCCATGAAAGGAAATCTTCCACACCCCTTTGTGGCAATGAATTAACAAAGATAATAAATCATCATAACAAATCTGAGAACATTCATGATGACTGGACAAAAAAAGTTACTTCAACAGTATTAAAAAGTCTTTAATTTGACCTTGTGACCTAGAATTGACCCCATATGAATAAAAGTCAAACTCTGCAGAGATATTAATGGGTTAAAAGATCTGATGATGGTTCATGAATATTGGACAAAACATGTGGTATCCAGAGTGTTTCAAAGCTTCTTCTTTTTATTTGACCTAGTGACATATGTTTTAACCCAAATCAAACTGAGGTTGGAACTTGGCAGAACTATCATTGGGACAAATTTCTGACCAAATTTCCTGAAAATTGGACAATAAATGTGGTCTCTCGAATGTTCGTAAATGTTTTCTTTCATTTTTCCAAGTGACCTTGATTGAAGGTAATCACAAAAGCTCAACATGATCATGTTGTGGTCAGGTGGTTTACAGAACACCGGTAATCCTCTTTTCCCCTGACCTTACCTGCGAAACCCAGAAAATGACGTCCTCATTAGTCCAGAGTGGAACACTTTGAGGCAGTTTATGTGGTATCTCCTCTCCAAGAATCTTCAGGGCGCTGGCAGCCAGGCGCGAGGCAGTCGGGTTGGGGCTCGTACTTGCAACCTTCTTTAACGGTTCTATTGCTTCAATCTCTTGAAATATCTGAAATACAAAGTATGCAGAATTGTATTGCTTTTTGAAACTGTAGCTCATTAGCTGGTATTTTTTGCATAAAATGCAATCTTCAAGTCAATCAATGATTTGCTTTATAATTGCATTGAGATGTGGAATTGTCTTTTTTAACAGGTATATGTATTGTGGTTGGGCAAAAAAATCCATAAAAAAATTAGTGACTTTAATTAAGGGTAGAATTTTTAACTTCAGACTTTTCCATATGCTTCTTAAGTGTTGAAAGAATATTTGACTGTGGCACTTCAACCATACCTTCTTTCTGCCCTGTTCAGATTTGATGCCAGCCTCCATGGCGAAGTGGAAAGCAGCGAGTGCCTGAGGTTCCTTTCTTTTGCTGTTCAAGACAGGAACCAGTCTCTGGAGCCACTCACGCGATCTGCCATGACGATGCCACAGGTCCATCTGTGCAAACTCCATCGGCGTATGGCTGCTGATGAAGGGGAGAACCAATTCAAGAGTTCCTGAGTTGAGGACAGCTGTCTCTACTTTTTTGTCATAGGTATTGGCAAGATGGACTAACACTGATATGGCTAGACAGGCATAGTACCTTACAACATCGTCTCTGTTGAAAGCTAACGGGAACAACCACTCTGGAACTTTCAGATTGATCATTTGGCCATGGTTTTCTGTTCCGCCATAAAGGGTGAGATTGGAGAGGGCGATGGCACAATGGCGCAGTGTTAACCGGTCCTGACATCTACACCAGAACAAAATCACTTCCAGTCCACCAAGGTCAATCAGACGAGTGCATGTGTCCTGGGAAGTTTTAAACATGCTCTCTAAAATACCAGTGGTCATTTGTGCCAGTTCTCGGTCTTCCTTGTGCTTTAAACACATGGAAACCAAGGATTCCAACCCATTTGCTGCCACATACTCTCGATTGCCAGTGGTAAGAACCTGCTCTAAAACGCGCACTGCTGCAATCAACAGTGATTTAGATCCAGAACCACATGTTTTTAATATGAAGTCCAGTGTTTTCTCCTGATGAATAATTGCACTTAGTCCATAGGCAAGATCTCTGCCAATAGCAGGCATGGCCCATGCTTGCTCAATTAGAATATTGATTTCAGAAAATATTTCAACAAGTTCTGTTTCCAATTTTGTGGCGCACAATTTTCTTATTTTCTCTTTCAGTGTTACAGACAAAGCCTCAAAATTTGACTGGTAATTCACCGCCTCGCAGCTGCCTCTTGTATCAGAGTCTTGATCAAACCGGAAAACTTTACCATCTACACTTTCCATACTTGAAGCACTACCCATCGATATCGACCTCTGATCACGATAATTCAAGGTCATTTCGTTGACGCGCAATTCTTCGTTTTGTCGTATTGTTTCTAAGAACCGTCCAGAATTTGACCTTGACGGTGCAAAGTATAGATTTTTGCCAGTGTGTTCCTCAAAAGTCTCCTCTTTTGATAGGTCAAAATACACCTTTGAGCACTCAGAAACATTGTGTAGCTCTAATTTTTCTGAATTTTCCTGGGAGCTTACTGAGCTTTTCTGACATCTTTTCCTTGACAACAGGGCTGCCTCAGACTGCGACCTCTCCAGTGATTTGTATGCAAAAGATGTCCCGTCACTTCTGTCCTCCTCTATAAGAAGGTCTGGCAGCTGCCCTGTAAATGGAGAACACATCATTATTGCTCTACAAAAAAACAGGGTTTAAGGCATGCATGTTTAGTGTCATCCCAGATTAGCTTGCGATGATTACACAGGCGAATCCGGGATGGCACTCCACAGGCTAATCTGGGATGACACCATACACATATGCATTTAGCCCCCCTTTACCAGAGAGAGGCCACTATTTATCAGTAAAATGTTGATCATATTGTTGTTGGTGATGTTTAAAATGAGCTGTATCTCCACTGAATAAAAAGAAACACTTCTTGAAGAGCACATCCCCCAAAGTTCTGAACCACACATTTTGAGGAGAAAATAGAGCATCGAGACTGCTGACTTCATGTGCTGAGTCCCAAAACACACACTTCATTTTTGCTTTTCTAGTTCTTCTAAAAATTGTTCATTAATATGACATCAAATATTACTGTATTTTGAATTGAATACATACCACATTGTAGATACTTAAGAAAAATACAATTACCAACTACAACAAGTAATGAAAATTTATCTATACAGAAAAAATACACACAACTGTTCTTTCAAATGATTTGAAATTAAAACAAATTATATACTGACACTCTTTTTACACATATAAGGTTTGCATTCATCAATATCCTTTACATAATAAGTAGACTTATTTAATGACTTCTACCCAACCAAGGACAATACATTTGTGGCAGGGCATTAAGTGGGCAACTTTTAGCAGGTAGAAACTACATGATAGCAAAAACATTGATACAAGCTAAATGCAAATCAATTAAAATATATGCAGTGTACCATACGTGTCTCAATAACAATACCAAGTGACAAAAGGTCACATTGGTGTAACAGATATGGTTTTGACCATCTGACTGAAAGACTATAAGATTGATCTAGGCAATGTTATAGTGATGTTTTGCCCTTTAATACTGGTAATATTTGGGCTTTGAAACAATTCAGCTTTAAGATAGAAAGTCTTATAATTTCACTGGAATAACTGTCTTATATATTTGCAAATACTGAATTTTAATGTATACAGCATTTTTTTTATTTTTTTTTTAAACTGATATTTAAGGACGAGAAACAGGACTGTGATCATGTTAAGAAATCTTCTTATACGAATGTACATACTGAGTAACATCCCATAAGATATTTATTGTAAAGGAAATGGGTTCAAACTCACTCTAAACACTAATCATTAACTTAACCCTTTCAGTGCTGGAACCGAATTTTAAAGGCCTTTGAAAACAGTTTGGATCCAGATGAGACGCCACAGAACGTGGCGGCTCATCAGGATCCAAACTGTTTGCTATTATGATAGTATTCTTTAAAAAAAATCGAAGAAAATCTAATTTTAAACATTCAGCAGACAACATTTTAGCAGAAGACAAATTTCCCAGCATGCAAAGGGTTAACATGTATAGAGTAACATCAATTTGAAAGACCTTAGAAAGAAACATGACCTGTAGGTACTGATGAAAAATTTTAATATATTCTAGCAATTATCACATGTCTTAAGAGATAATTGTGAATCTGTTAAAATTGTCACAATAAATGACACCACAGTTCCAATCTCTACAAGCCTTCAATACATAATGATAAATGTGTTTGTGTATTACAATGTGTTTCTGTTATAAAGGAGACAAAAATGACATTAAATTAAAATTGTCTAATGTTGAATGTCATTTTAAAGGGCCCTTTTCACGTTTTGGTAAATTGACAAAATTTAAAAAATGTGTTTCAAACGATTGAATAATTTGGAGAGTTCTGTTGTTGTCATTATATTTTGTGAAACTACGAGGATTGCTTATATGAAGTATAAAATACAGCCACCATTGTATGAGCACGGATGGCCGAGTGGTCTAAGTGGTAGACTTTAACTCCAGGACTCCAGGGGTCAGTGGTTCCGAGCCGTGTTGACAGTTACTTTTTTTCATTTCAAATTTTTTATTCTCGATTCTTTACTAGAGCTTTTGACATCCAATGTTTACATTTATCAATATAAAGCATTTAATGACAAACTTCAATACATGCCAAAATCTGTGAAATGGCCCCTTAAAAACATAAGAAAATTTCACATAAAGTAAGCAGTTAACCCTTTGCATGCTGGGAAATTTGTCGTCTGCTAAAAATGAGGTCTGCTGAATTTCTAAATTAGCATTTTCTTCGATTTTTTTCAAAGAATACTATCAGAATAGTAAACAGTTTGGATCCTGATCATCTGTATCCAAACTGTTTGCAAAGGCCTTCAAAATTCGGTTCCAGCACTGAAAGAGTTAACACAGATCGACCAGAAGAGTTACAGGCACCAACTTAATGCACTTCTTCTAGGGCAATTACAGCACATGAAGTACTGCCTTTACTTCCCATACATAGCTGTGATAGCATTCTGTGATTGATAGGACCACAATCAATAGCGACTGGATATAAAACAAGACGTAACAATCATTGATTAATCAACCACACAGGCTTGGACAAAAGTAACATTGGAAAAAGTCTTAGAAATGCCTGCAAACTTAAATACGCCATTAATATAAGCCAGCATTTTGCACTGAAAACATCTTTTTCAATACCAATCTAATTTTGGATTTTCTAGCTTTGACAGCTCTAACAGAGGAAGTCATACTGATTTGAGATTTATATGAAAGATGCCAGCAAAATTGTCAAGACATGTTAATGTCACTTACAAATACCACAAAGTATGTTTTAAAAGACTCTGAAACACCTGTGAAATGAATGAGGTCTTACCTGAAATCCTATCTATTCTTAAGGTGTAATTTTCTAGCCAGTAGTTAAAGAAGCAAGAAAAAAAATGTGGGTATATACAGAATAAAAGGTAACTGCCTGTTTTGTAATATATCAGGCGAGGCTTAGAATAAAATTAATGGCGAGGCTTGTCGAGCAGTTTTTATATTCATGCCGAGTCTGATATATTACAAAACCATCAGGCAGTAATCTGTTTTTCTGTTTATCATACCTTAACGTCCTACATTCTATAAGAAATTGTGAAAAAAAAATAGCACTGCATTTTTGCGGGAATGAATATGATTTTTGATGTTTGATGTGTCAATAATGACATCATGAGTACTTGCACTTAATATTTGTAAAATATGTTTTTTGCTGTTTATGTTGCTTTTTGTGTATAACATAACATCTTGGTATGAAATTGCTTTTTTTGTTGAAACTTATTCTATTTTACTTAAAATTATGACTTTATGGTTGATTCCCAGTAATATGACCTACCTCTTATCATCGACTGATATAAGAACTTCCTGTTGAACTGGTATAAAAAAACATATCATGCAACATTATATCAGGCAGATATCAATTCAGTGGTATAAGAATATTCTTTTGTGGAAAACCAACAAAGGGCCATCTGATTGCAGCCAAAATTCATTTCTCTACATAATGTACACATAAAAGTCATTAAACTGTGAAATTTTAGTGAGATCCATATAGATAAAGAAGACTTAAAACCACACAATTTTGGGACTATACTCTTTAGTGGAAAACCAGACTAATGGAAAAATCGTCACATATCCAAAATTCCTTATAACACAATCAAATCATTTGCTTGTGAATGTTCTAGCCACATACACCAAGTAATTAGTTGAAAACTATAAACAATATATTCCTCTGTGAATAAAAAAACCCAGACAGACAGACAGACAGACAGACAAGTGCAATGACTTATAATGCCTCCAAACATGTTGAATGTCTAGACATCTATTAATTGATGTTCAATTAAAGTCTATGATATGTCTTGAACATTTACACTTAGACCAACATCTGCTAGGCTAAAATCTTCTGGTCTGTGGCAGACAAATAATTGCAAGACACGACCTAATTAAGATTGAACACTCAAGCCACCATGGTAATCAGGAAACATGCTCATTAGATCCACAACGAGTTAAGTATTGTGAACTATTGCAGTGCATTTTAAACTGTGACTAAAATGGAAAAAGCTTTCCCAATAAAAACTAGATTCTTGCTAAAATATGGAAATTCAGCAATTATTGCAATTATTTTTTCTTTGCAATTTCAGTGGCTAAAATGTCATCTCAATAATGTTCATATGAGGTAGTTTACAGCTGGTAATGACAGTTAGTGGCTTCACAGACCTTTAACTATCAGTTACACTTTCCTGATGTATATTGAGGAACACAGTTTTTACCAAAATTATTTCTACAGATTACGAAGGTTAAAACATCCAAGCTGTAATAATCAAACATGGAACGCCAAGTATTTAGCTGTAAGCTCATTTAACCCTTTGCATGCTGGGAAATTTGTCGTCTGCTAAAATGTCGTCTGCTGAATTTCTAAAATTAGCATTTTCTTCGATTTTTTTCAAAGAATATTATCAGAATAGCAAACAGTTTGGATCCTGATGAGACGCCACGTTCTGTGGCGTCTCATTTGGATCCAAACTGTTTGCAAAGGCCTTCAAAATTCAGTTCCCGCACTGAAAGGGTTAAGGAAACCCATATGCCTTAATAGTTTCATAATTATAATGCTTCTCACATTTATTTAGCAAAAGATTGCAGCTGGACATGAAAGGATTCATGTGGATTCATTATGAAAAGAAACGAATACTGAATTATCTTCAAACAAAAAACACATTCTTAACCAATACTTAACCAAATAATAGGAATGCAACAATTGCAGGCGCAACATGACATGTAATAGCAGGTTCATCAAGACACAAGAATGCAAGATCAATTCAAGATTGAAACCATGTCTGTTTAATTGTCTCTTGTCTGTAATAAAGTACCATAATGAGTGAGTTTTGGTTTTCATAATGCAGGCTCTAGCAAGAAGATAAATCTCAATGGTAAACAAAACACCTAGGAATTATCAGCATTCATCACATAATGATCCTAATGAACACTAACCCTTAACGTAGCAATTCCCGACGGAAAATGCATGACAAGCAAATGGTTCAATCAAGAAAGAATGATAAAGAAGTTATGAGTTGTGTCATGTTAACATTGGACTCACACCATTATGCCTCCATCACAACTCCAACCCATGTCTGATGTATATTTACACAAGGTTTCATGGTCTCATAAGAAAAGGGCAGCTACTGGCCAGACTGTGCAACTACACAGGCTGGTCTGATGGTAGATTTGAAGCAAACGTCATAAGACCCATTTTTGCAATATGTGCCTCATAGTGTGCCTTGCTGACAGGTGGTTTAGGATTCAATCCATATTCAGTGAGTATCCATAAGATCTTTTCCAACCAGTTCTGCTTTTTTCAAGAACACAGACTAGATAGTGTCTTAGTAAGCTGCCAGGAGTCGGAAAGAGTAAAACTTGTTCTGTGCTTTTACTTTAATCAATCTTAAATAAAATGTATCAAATAATCTTCACATGGTACTCAGTTTTATATTTCCATTTCTTGGAGTAATTTAAGTTATTAAACATAAAGCGATTTAATAAAAATTGCTGACTTACAATTTATCAAAACAACAGAAAACTATTATACAACTATTACATATATGTCTCTTTTGTCAATTTTTCAAAAGCAAGCCACTATTTCAAGCAAGAGATCAAGATGATTGCAACCAAAAATGTGTTCCCTACCTTTCACAGCCGTTGGTTGGGTTGCCTCTGCCATGGTAGTGGGTAATGCAACAAGCAGTCAGGGTCAAACAGTTACCGCTTTATTATTTCCTGAAATGTACCATTTCAAAATCTGTTGAGGTGGTAAACTCTTTGAAAACAGTAATTTTCTTCATCGCATTTATGTAACCCTTCAGTTGATTATTCCCAAACACTTGAGTAACAACAGTAGTACACTTGTTAACACTTATACTGCAATGCACATGTGAAAAAATTACTTACAAAATGCATTCCCAATAATTCACTCATCACATGCTGTAGCTTTGATTACTGAGCCACACAGCGAGCTTGAGATAAAATATTAATATACAAGTACAACACATGCATGCTAAGACACATTATTTTATAGTACTACATCCATATGAGTAGTATTTGTGGTAAATGTTCTACTTAGACTGTATGTGTGGTGAATGTTCTACTTAGACTGTATGTGTGATGAGTGTTCTACTCAGACTATATGTATGGTGAATGTTCTACTCAGACTATATGTATGGTGAATGTTCTACTCAGACTGTATGCGTGATGAGTGTTCTACTCAGACTGTATGTGTGGTGAGTATTCTACTCAGAGTGTATGTGTGGTGTGTATTCTACTCAGACTATATGTGTGGTGAGTATTCTACTCAGAGTGTATGTGAGGTGCATGTTCTACTGACTGTATGTGTGGTGTGTATTCTACTCAGACTGTATGTGTGGTGAGTATTCTACTCAGAGTATATGTGCGGTGCATGTTCTACTGACTGTATGTGTGGTGTGTATTCTACTCAGAGTGTATGTGTGGTGTGTATTCTACTCAGACTGTATGTGTGGTGTGTATTCTACTCAGAGTGTATGTGTGGTGTGTATTCTACTCAGACTGTATGTGTGGTGAGTATTCTACTCAGAGTGTATGTGTGGTGCATGTTCTACTGACTGTATGTGTGGTGTGTATTCTACTCAGAGTGTATGTGTGGTGAGTATTCTACTCAGAGTGTATGTGTGGTGAGTATTCTACTCAGAGTGTATGTGTGGTGCATGTTCTACTGACTGTATGTGTGGTGTGTATTCTACTCAGACTGTATTTGTGGTGAATGTTCTACCTAGACTGTATGTGTGGTGCATGTTCTACTCAGACTGTATGTGTGGTGAATATTCTACTCAAACTGTTTGTGTGGTGAATGTTCTAGACTGTATGTGTGATACATGTTCTACTAAGAGTGTATGTCTTATGACAGTTCTACTAAGAGTGTATGTATTGTGAAAGTTCTAATACGAGTGAATGTGTGATGAATGTTCTACTCCGACTGTGTGTGTGGTGAATGTTCTACTAAGATTGTATGTTTGATGAATGTTCTACTCAGACTGTATGTGTGGTGAATGTTCTACTCAAACTGTATTTGTGGTGAATGTTTTACTAAGAGCGTATGTATAGTGAATGTTTTACTCAAAGTGTATGTGTGGTGAATGTTCTACTCAGACTATTGTGTGGTGACTGTTCTACTCAGACTGTATGTGTGGTGAATGTTCTACTCAGATTGTATGTGTGGTGAATGTTCTACTCAGTCTGTATATTGGGTGAATGGTCTACTCAGACTGTATGTGTGGTGAAAGTTCTACTAAGAGTGTATGTGAGGTGAATGTTCTACTCAGACTGCATGTGTGATGAGTGATAACAGCCACACAGCGAACTTGAGATACAATATTAATAAACAATATTAATAAACAAGTACCACACATACATGCTAAGACACATTATTTTATAGAACTACATCCATATGAGTAGTATTTGTGTTAAATTTTCTACTTAGACTGTATGTGTGGATATTGTTCTACTTAGACTGTATGTGTGGATATTGTTCTATTTAGACTGTATGTGTGGATATTGTTCTACTTAGACTGTATGTGTGGATATTGTTCTACTTAGACTGTATGTGTGGATATTGTTCTACTTAGACTGTATGTGTGGATATTGTTCTACTTAGACTGTATGTGTGGATATTGTTCTACTTAGACTGTATGTGTGGTGAGTATTTTACTCTGACTGCATGTGTGGTGAGTAGAGCTATTCTAATAAGACTGTATGTGTGGTAAAAATTCTACTAAGAGTGTATGTACGGTGAATTTTCTACTCAGACTGTATGTGTGTTGAATGTTCTACTTACCCGTCTGTAGATCTTCCATAGTCATTAGCACTTTTCTATGGAATTCCATAGAAAATGTTATGGAATTCTACGGAAATCGATGGAAATCCATGGAATTTGATGGAATTCCATCCACTTGCCAATTTTCCATCTGAAGCTGTTATGGAATTCCACGGAATCTCGACTAAAATTCCATGCATTTCCACGGAATGTATGGAAAACACCATGGAAAGTTGGACTTAGCCATTTTTTTCAACGGAAATCGTTATGGAAAATAACTTATACATTTTCTTGGATGGAAATCAATGGAAAATAACTTAGAAAATTTTTGCTGGTTGTCTGAAATGTATTTGTAGTTTAATACATGTATGAATTTATTTGCATTATGTATTTTGTATTTAAAAGAAAATGCAATAAAGATAATTATAAATTTGTTCTAGAAATTGGAACAGTTCTGGAACTGTTCCATATTTGTGTTCTAAAACATATGTTCTGGAATTGTTCCAAAACAGTTTTTTTAGAATAAATCCAGAACATTTTTGGAAAATGGCTTAGGACTGAAACTGTTCCAATAATTTCAAGAACCTTTTTAGAACATTTCAAGGACAAAAAATGGTCAAGAAATTTCTAAAAATGTTTTAAAATGTAGTTCTAGAACACATCTAGAATGCTTTAAGAACCAGTAGGTTCTACAAAAGTTCTAATGGGGAATAAGAACACATATAGAACACCTTACACTTACAAATAGCCTAATAGACTTCATAGTAGCGACAGCAGCAGCAGCAGTAGTAGTAGTAGTTGTAGTAGCTGTATAAGTAGTAGTAGTTGTTGTTGTTGTAGTAGGTGTTGTTGTTGTAGTAATTGATGTAGTAGCAGTAGTGTTTTTTATATCAGTAGAGGTTGTGGTGGTAGCTAGTAGTAGTAGAAGTAGTAGCATTAACAGTTTCTGTAGCAATAGTAGTAGCAATAGAAGTAGCAGTAGTAGCAGTTGTTGCAGTAGAAGCAGTTGTTGCTGCTGCTGTTTTTGTTGCTGTTGTTGCTGCTGTTGTTGTTGCTGCTGTTATTGTTGCTGTTGTTGTTGGTGGTGGTGTTGTTGATGTTGTAGTAATTAAAGTAGTAGTTCTGCAGAAGTAGGAGTAGTTGTTACTTTGAAAGCAATTTCTACAAGTTTAAATTCCTTAACCCTGTCCAAGTGGTATATACACTGTTTTTTCTCAATATCAAACTCAGCCAGTCCAGGTTGTCAAATAACAATCTATCTGATAAGACCAGCGCGTGTGCTGTGAGTCAGATGTTGGGTATGTTTGCTGCAAATCTATTGGTTATAAGATATAACAGCCTTTTCTAATTGGCTGAATTCAAATACAGAAAGTTTACCTGTTAGATTGAAACATGAAACATGGTGGACAATGTACTGGTTTAACTTGTTAAAATAAAGTTAAAGAAATTTAACAAACAGAAGAGTTCATTAGTTTTTCCATTAAAAACACTTTCTTCAAATACTTATGTATTTATATCATTTGGAAAGTGACATGAAATATTGTTAAAGAGTGATGCATACAGTGTTTGAGCAGGCTGTCTAGGAATAGAACAACAACTGAAGGTTTGTGATTTTTATTATTTCTAAATATTCCTTTAAATTTAATCTTCTTATGACATTATTGTAGACCTTTTTATGTGATATTTGAGGTTTTAGTATGGCAAATATTAGTTTAAAAGCAGCTGTCACCCAAATTTTCACTTAGTGGAGTTTGCAGGTTGAAAAAGGAAGTAATAAGACCTATGTGGAGAAATTAATAACGTTGAATGTAGTATCGGATTTTATCATGCAAGGTTATAGAACTGAGGCTAAGGAAGTTTTGTACTGTGCATGTTGAGCACTCAATGCTCATTAATGGTGTTAATGTTTATTATTATCCCCCGCCATAGGCGGAGGGATATTGTTTTGGCGTTGTCTGTCCGTCCTTCCATCCTTCCGTCTGTCCGTCTTTCCATCCGTCCGTAGCCATATCTTGGAAGTGCTTTGGCAGATTTCACTGAAACTTGGTGTGAGTATATATATGGATAAGAGGATGATGCATGCCTAATGGTATTGTACACCATTAGTTAATAACAGAGTTATGGCCCTTTGTACCTTGAAAAAATGCTTTTTTGTGTGTCCAAGGCCATATCCTGGAAGTGCTTTGGCGGATTCCATTGAAACCTGGTTCGAGTATATATATGGATAAGAGGATAATGCACGCAAAATGGCATTGTACACCATCTGTTAAAAACGGGGTTATGGCCCTTTGTATCTTTAAAAAATGCTTGTTTGAGTGTCAAATATAATACTTATGTGTCCAGAAGCATATTGGCGGGGGATATCAATTCAACGTTTTTGCTTGTAAATAAAAAATTAAACCAATGGAATTGGTTTTTAGGTATCTGAGTAAGCATTTTCATACCAATAGAATTACACATCATTCTAATTATAGCAATAATAAATTTGTACTAATCATACCAACAAATTAAGTTATGCTTAGTGCTTTGCGATGTATTCACTTCGTTTTTAGTTCTCTTTCTAAAGACCATTTAACAACTTAATATTTAAAACAATTCATGAATTACGTTCCCTATACATTTTCATTATGTGCTTTAATTACCATTGACCAGTTGATGGAAGATACTGCAGAGTTTGGCAGGGAAATAATCCAACAGCAAAGCGGCTCTTTAAGCGCATTTACCTAGAGGACTTACAGGGCTACAAATTCATGGTAAATATTGTCATGCCGTGGGCTAGATAAGTTATTTAATGTTAACCACCTGAAAGTATTTTGTCTTTTTGGAATTCAATATATTAGTCTAAGTCATTTACACTTTTCTGGATCCTGGGATAACTTTAAAAGTTCTAAGTATTTTTTCATGAAACTTGAAACATGAACAGATGACAATAAGGACATTTTGCACGTCATTTCATGTTGTTTATAATGCAAGAATTCTGGTTGCTATGGCAACAAATATATTTAACAAACTTAAAATAGTGAAGTTTAACAGGTAGGGGACCATATTGCTTTGCAATCTCTTGTTATAGTTTGAATGTAAATAACTCTTTGCTTTAGACATTTTTATGATTTTTTATTCTGTAGAGCACATGTGAGCAGTATACAATGTACCTCATACCAAAAAGGACCCGGAGGCAGTGACTGGTGTTCAATATTCTCAGAAGAAAAGGAAAATGGCAGTGGAAGACTTGGACAAACATTTTTAGCCTCTGTGTTAAGCCTGGCAGTCTGTGGCTGGTGACATGTTTTATTTTGGTTACTTCTTGTAAAAAAAAGACCAGTTATTTATTTTGTGAATTGTATTTTGTGTTTGTTTTTTGTCTTAATTTATTTGTTGTTTTTTTTAATTTAGGAATTTGAAACTTGGATAATTGAATTAAGTCCGTGTTCAACAGTACTGAGCATAGTATAATAAATAACAAATTTACAACAGTTGTTAATTTGTTATGTATTATTATTAACTATGCTCAGTACTTGAATACTGGCTGTCTGCATGGGAATTTGTTTTCTAGAAAGTTGGTTTCAGACTTAAATATTTGAAGTTAACCTTCGGAACTTTTCTAGAATTGTACTGGAACACATCAACTAGAACTGAACTTCTGTTATCTTACTGAAAGTGTTCTAGAATTAATAAGGAACAGTTGTTGAACGTTAAAATTTATGAGAAAAAACTCTAGAACAATTGTGTGTGATGTGTGTGTGCATGTAATTGTGTGTGTTTATGAACATATGTGAGAAAGGAAGTATACTTGTCATAAGAGAAATGTAAAATTCTACTTCTATGTTTTATATTGTGCCTTTTATAAGTTTTTCTGTTCTCCCCTGTATATGCGTGCATGTTTATGGATGTGTTTTTGAATGTGTGCATGCATGCCTGTGGTTAAGAGAGTTGGTACTTTATGAAAATGTAAAACCACTCATTTTTGAATATGTACTGTGACTGCATGTGTGTGGTAAATGATTGATGCCAGATCTTGTTCTTGCTTAACTTCTATGATGAAACCTTTAGTTACATTCACATTTGTTTTTCAAAATCAATAAAATGCCTTTGATCTATAATCTGTTTTTATTTCTATTTTATTCCAGCTTTATATTAAATTCCATAGCTTTTCATGGAATTCCACGGCATTCTATGGAATTCCACGGCATTCTATGGAATTCCACGGCATTCCATGGAATTCCACAGCATTCCATGGAATTCCACGGCGTTCCATGGAATTCCACGGCATTCTATGGAATTCCACGGCATTCTATGGAATTCCACGGCATTCTATGGAATTCCACGGCATTATATGGAATGCCACGGAATTCTATGGAATTCCACGGCATTTTATAGAATTCCATCCCATATCAAGTCCCCCTTCTGTTTTTTTTCACTTTTCCATTGATTGCATGGAATCGGATGGAAAGTTAGTGCCAATACTCCACGGAATTCCATCTTACGATTTCCATAGAATTCCATATGATTCCACGGCAGATCTACAGACGGGTTAAGACTGCATGTGTGATGAGTGTTCTACTCAGACTGTATGTGTTGTGAATGTTCTACTCAGACTGCATGTGTGGTGAATGTTCTACTCAGACTGCATGTGTGATGAGTGTTCTACTTAGACTGTATGTGGTGAATGTTCTACTCAGACTGCATGTGTGATGAGTGTTCTACTTAGACTGTATAATTATGTGGTGAATATTATACTCATATTGCATGTGTGATGAGTGATCTACTTAGACTGCATGTGTGGTGAATGTTCTACTCAGACTGCATGTGTGATGAATGTTCTACTCAGACTGTTTGTGTGGTGAATTTTCTACTCAGACTGTATGTGTGATGAGTGTTCTACTCAGACTGTATGTGTGATGAGTATTCTACTTAGACTGTTTGTGTGGTGAGTATATTACTCAGACTGTATGTGTGATCAGTATTCTAGTAAGACTGTTTGTGTGTTGAAAGTTCTACTAAGAGTGTATGTGCGGTTAATGTTCCACTGAGAGTGTATGTGTGATGAGGGTTCTACTCAGACTGTATGTGTGGTGAGCGTTCTACTCAGACTGTATGTGTGGTGAATATTCTACTCAGACTGTATGTGTAGTGAGTGTTTTACTCAGACTGTACGTGTGGTGAGTGTTCTACTCAGATTGTATGTGTGGTGAATGTTTTACTCAGACTGTATATGAGGTGAATGGTCTACTCAAACTGCATGTGTGGTGAGTGTTCTACTGAGACTGTATGTGTGATGAGTGTTCTACTCAGACTTTATGTATGGTGAATGTTCTATTCAGTTTGTATATGTTGTAAATGGTCTACTAAAACTGCATGTGTTGTAAATGTTCTACTCAGACTGTATGTGTGATGAGTGTTCTACTCAGACTGTATGTGTGGTGAATGTTCTACTCTATCAGTATTTGTGGTGAATGTTCTACTCAGACAGTATGTGTTGTGAATGTTCTACTCAGACTGTTTGTGTGGTGAATGTTCTACTCAGACTGTATATGTGATGAATGTTCTACTCAGACTGTTTGTGTGGTGAATGTTCTACTCAGACTGTATGTGTGATGAATGTTCTACTCAGACTGTTTGTGTGGTGAATGTTCTACTCAGACTGTATATGTGATGAATGTTCTACTCAGACTGTATGTGTGGTGAATGTTCTACTCAGACTGTATGTGTGATGAATGTTCTACTCAGACTGTATGTTTGGTTAATCTTCTACTCAGAGTGTATATGTGGTGAATCTTCTACTCGGTTTATATGTGTGGTATATGTTCTACTCAGACTTCATGTGTGATGAGTGTTCTACTCAGACTCTATGAGTGGTGAATGTTCTGCTCAGACAGTATGTGTGGTGAGTGCTCTACTCAGAATGTATGTGTGGTGAATTTTCTACTCGGTCTGTACATGTGGTGTATGTTCTACTTAGACTGTATGTGTGGTAAATGTTCTACTCAGAATGTATGTGTGGTGAATGTTCTACTTGGTCTGTACATGTGGTGTATGTTCTACTTAGACTGTATGTGTGGTAAATGTTCTACTCAGACTGTATGTGTGATGAGTGTTCTACTCAGACTGTATGTGTGGTGAATGTTCTACTCGGTCTGTACATGTGGTGTATGTTCTACTTAGACTGTATGCGTGGTGAATGTTCTACTTGGTCTGTATATGTGGTATATGTTCTACTTAGACTGTATGTGTGATGAGTGTTCTACTTAGACTCTATGAGTGGTGAATGTTCTGCTCAGACTGTATGAGTGGTGAGTGTTCTACTCAGACTGTATGTGTGGATACTGTTCTACTCAGGCTATATGTGTGGTGAGTGTTCTACTCAGCCAGTATGTGTGGTAAATGTTCTACTAAGAGTGCATGTGTGGTGAATGTTCTACTCAGACTGTATGTGTGGTGAATGTTCTACTCAGACAGTATGTTTGGTGGGTGTTCTACTCAAGGTGTATGTGTGGTGAGGGTTCTACTCAGAGTGTATGTGTGGTGAATGTTCTACTCAGACTGTATGTGTGGTGAGTGTTCTACTCAGACTGTATGTGTGATGAATGTTCTACTTAGACTGTATGTGTGGTGAATGTTCTAATCAAACTGTATGTGTGGTGAGTGTTCTACTCAGACTGTATGTGTGATGAGTGTTCTACTCAGACTGTAAGTTTGGTGAATGTTTTACTCAGACAGTATGGGTGATAAATATTCTACTCAAACTGTATGTGTGGTGAGTGTTCTACTCAGACTGTGCGTGTGGTGAGTGTTCTACTCAGACTGTATGTGTGGTGAGTGTTCTACTCAGAGTGTATGTGTGGCAAATGTTCTACTCAGACTGTATGTGCAGTGAGTGTTCTACTCAGAGTGTGTGTGGTGATTGTTCTACTCAGACTGTATGTGTGGTGATTGTTCTACTCAGACAGTATGTGTGGTGAATATTATACTCAAACTGTAAGTGTGGTGAATGTTCTAGACTGTATGTGTGATAAATGTTGTGTGATGAAAGGTCTACTAAGAGTGTATGTGTGGTAAAAGTTCTAAAAAGAGTGAATGTGTGATGAATGTTCTACTCAGCCTGTATGTGTGGTGAATGTTCTACTAAGAGTGTATGTTTGATGAGTGTTGTACTCAGACTGTATCTGTGGTGTATGTTCTACTCATACTGTATGTGTCGTGACTGTTCTCCTCAGTCTGTATTTTTGGTGAATGTTCTACTTAGACTGTATGTGTGGTGAGTGTTCTACCTATAGTGTATATGTGAGAATGTTCTACTCAGAGTGTATGTGTGGGAATGTTCTACTCAGAGTGTATGCGTGGTGAGTGTTCTAATCAGACTGTATGTGAGGTGAATATTCTACTCAGACTGCATGTGTGATGAGTGTTCTTATCAGACTGTGTCTGTGGGAATGTTGTTCTCAGACTGCATGTGTGGTGAGTATTCTACTCAGACTGTATGTGTGGTGAATATTTTACTCAGACTGTATGTGTGGTGGATGTTCTTATCAGACTGTGTGTGTGGTGAGTGATCTTATCAGACTGTGTGTGTGGTGGATGTTCTAATTAGACTGTATGTGAGTTGAGTGTTCTAATCAGACTGTGTGTGTGGTGAGTGTTTTAATCAGCTTGTGTGTGTGGTGAGTATTCTAATCAGAATGTGTGTGTGGTAAATATTATACTCAGACTGTATGTGTGGTGGAGGTTCTAATCAGACGGTGTGTGTGGTGAGTGTTCTAATCAGACTGTGTGTGTGATGAGTGTTCTAATCAGAGTGTATGTGTGGTGAATGTTTTACTCAGACTGTGTGTGTGGTAAGTGTTCTTCTCAGTCTGTATGTGTGGTGAATGTTCTACTCAGACTGTATGTGTGGTGAGTGTTCTACTCAGACTGTGTGTGTGGTGAGTGTTCTACTCAGACTGTGTGTGTGGTGAGTGTTCTAATCAGACTGTATGTGTGGTGAATGTTCTACTCAGACTGTATGTGTGGTGAATGTTTTACTCAGACTGTGTGTGTGGTAAGTGTTCTTCTCAGTCTGTATGTGTGGTGAATGTTCTACTCAGACTGTATGTGTGGTGAGTGTTCTACTCAGACTGTGTGTGTGGTGAGTGTTCTACTCAGACTGTGTGTGTGGTGAGTGTTCTAATCAGACTGTATGTGTGGTGAATGTTCTACTCAGACTGTATCTGTGGTGAGTGTTCTAATCAGACTGTGTGTGTGTGTGTTGAGTGTTCTTATCAGACTGTGTGTGTGGTGAGTGTTCTACTCAGTCTGTATTAGTGGTGAGTGTTCTAATCAGACTGTATCTGTGGTGAGTGTTCTAATCAGACTGTGTGTGTGTGTTGAGTGTTCTAATCAGACTGTGTGTGATGAGTGTTCTACTCAGTCTGTATTTGTGGTGAATGTTCTACTCAGAATGTATGTGTGGTGAATATTCTACTCTGACTATATGTGCGGTGAATGTTCTACTAAGACAGTATGTGTGGTGATTGTTCTACTCAGACTATATGTTTGGTGATTGTTCTACTCAGACAGAATGTGTGGTGAATATTATACTCAAACTGTCAGTGTGGCGAATGTCCTAGACTGTATGTGTGATAAATGTTGTGTGATGAAAAGTCTACTAAGAGTGTATGTGTGGTAAAAGTTCTAATAAGAGTGAATGTGTGATGAATGTTGTACTCGGCCTGAATGTGTGGTGAATGTTCTACTAAGAGTGTATGTTTGATGAGTGTTCTACTCACACTGTATGTGTGGTGAATGTTCTAATAAGACTGTATGTGTGGTGTATGTTCTACTCAGACTATGTATGTCGTGACTGTTCTACTCAGTCTGTATTTGTGGTTAATGCTCTACTCATAATGCATGTGTGGTGAATGTTCGACTTAGACTGTATGTTTGGTGAGTGTTCTACCTAGAGTGTATATGTTGGAATGTTCTACTCAGAGTGTATGTGTGGGAATGTTTTACTCAGACTGCATGTGCGGTGAGTGTTCTACTCAGACTGTATGTGTGGTGAATATTCTACTCAGACTGTATGTGTGGTGAGTGTTCTAATCAGACTGTGTGAGTGGTGGATGTTGTAATCAAACTGTATGTGTGCTGAGTGTTCTAATCAGACTGTGTGTGTGGTGGATGTTCTACTAAGACTGCATGTGTGGTGAGTGTTCTACTCAGACTCTATGTGTGGTGAATATTCTACTCAGACTGTATGTGTGCTGAGTGTTCTAATCAGACTGTGTGTGTGGTGGATGTTTTTATCAGCTTGTGTGTGTGGTGAGTGTTCTAATCAGACTGTGTGTGTGGTGAATGTTTTACTTAGACTGTATGTTTGGTGAGTGTTCTACCTAGAGTGTATATGTGGGAATGTTCTACTCAGAGTGTATGTGTGGGAATGTTCTACTCAGAGTGTATGCGTGGTGAGTGTTCTACTCAGACTGTATGTGTGGTGAGTGTTCTACTCAGACTGTGTGTGGTGAGTATTCTACTCAGACTGTATGTGTGGAGAATGTTCTACTCAGACTGTGTGTGTGGAGAATGTTCTACTCAGACTGTATCTGTGGTGAGTGTTCTAATCAGACTGTGTGTGTGGTGAGTGTTCTACTCAGTCTGTATTTGTGGTTTATGTTCTACTCAGACTGCATGTGTGGTGAATGTTCTACTTAGACTGTATGTGCAGTGAGTATTCTACCTAGAGTGTACATGTATATGTGGGAATGTTCTACTTAGAGTGTATATGTGTGGTGGGTGTTCTAATCAGACTGTATGTGTGGTGAATATTCTACTCAGACTGCATGTGTGATGAGTGTTCTAATCAGACTGTGTCTGTGGGAATGTTCTACTAAGACTGCATGTGTGGTGAGTGTTCTACTCAGACTCTATGTGTGGTGAATATTCTACTCAGACTGTATGTGTGGTGAGTGTTCTAATCAGACTGTGTGTGTGGTGGATGTTCTAATCAAACTGTATGTGTGGTGAGTGTTCTAATCAGACTGTGTGTGTAGTGGGTGTTTTAATCAGCTTGTGTGTGTTGTGAGTGTTCTAATCAGACTGTGTGTGTGGTGAGTGTTCTACTCAGACTCCATGTGTGATGAGTGTTCTAATCAGACTGTGTGTGTGGTGAGTGTTCTAATCAGATTGTGTGCGTGGTGAGTGTTCTACTCAGACTGTATGTGTGGTGAATGTTTTACTCAGACTGTATCTGTGGTGAGTGTTCTAATCAGACGGTGTTTGTGTTGAGTGTTCTAATCAGAAGGTGTGTGTGTTGAGTGTTCTAATCAGACTGTGTGTGTGGTGAGTGTTCTACTCATTCTGTATTAGTGGTGAATGTTCTACTCAGAGTGTATTTGTGGTGAATGTTCTACTCAGACTGTATGTGCAGTGAGTGTTCTACTCAGACTGTATGTGTGGTGATTATTTTACTCAGACTGTATATTTGGTGATTATTCTACTCAGACAGAATGCGTGGTGAATATTATACTCAAACTGTAAGTGTGGTGAATGTTCTAGACTGTATGTGTGATAAATGTTGTGTGATGAAAGGTAAACTAAGAGTGTATGTGTGGTAAAAGTTCTAATAAGAGTGAATGTAATGAATGTTATACTCAGCCTGTATGTGTGGTGAATGTTCTACTAAGAGTGTATGTCTGATAAGTGTTCTAATCAGACTGTTTGTGTGGTGAATGTTCTAATTAGACTGTATTTGTGTTGCATATTTTACTCAAAGTGTATGTATAGTAAATTTTCTACTTAGACTGTATGTGTGGTGTATGTTCTACTCAGACTGTGTGTGTCGTGACTGTTCTACTCAGTCTGTATTTGTGGTGAATGTTCTACTCAGACTGCATGTGTGGTGAATGTTCTACTTAGACTGCATGTGTGGTGAGTGTTCTACCTAGAGTGTATATGTGGGAATGTTCTATTCAGAGTGTATGCTTGGCGAGTGTTCTAATCAGACGGTATGTGTGGTGAATATTCTACTCAGACTGCATGTGTGGTTAGTGTTCTACAACCTGAAAGAGGCCCAGGATACTTTAAAATTAACAACATCATCTTATTAGATACACAATATCAAACACAAATAAAACAGGAAATATTAAATACAGTTCAAAATAATAAAGATGCAATCCAAACACCTTATGGGAAGTAATTAAAGGAAATATACGTAACACAACAATTAGATACACATCATTTAAACAAAAAGAAACACAAACTTGAAACTGAAACCATTGAAACACTTGAAAAACAATTGCATCAAACAAACAAAAATGATACCACCGACATTGAAAATTAAATAACATTAAAAAAACAAATATTAGATGGAATCTATCATACACATCTCAATGGAATAATACTAAGAGCGCATGCACAGCATGCTAAACACAATGAAAAAAATACAAAATACTTCGCAAACATTGAAAAACGCAAAAGTCAGCATGTTTAACACAATGAAAACAAGGGCTGTTTGTAAAACATAAATGCCCCCCATATGGGCTCTCCATTGTAGTGAGAGCCATTTTGAGAATATGTTTTTTGTCACTGTGACCTTGACCTTTGACCAAGTGACCTGAAAATCAATAGGGGTCAACTGCCAGTCATGATCAATGTACCTATGAAGTTTCATGATCCTAGGCGTAAGCATTCTTGAGTTATCATCCGGAAACCATTTTACTATTTCGGGTCACCGTGACCTTGACCTTTGACCTAGTGACCTGAAAATCAATAGGGGTCATCTGCGAGTCATGATCATTCTACCTATCAAGTTTCATGATCCTAGGAATAAGCGTTCTTCAGTTATCATCCGTAAACCATTTTACTATTTCGGGTCATCGTGACCTTGACCTTTGACCTAGTGACCTGAAGATCAATAGGGGTCATCTGCGATTCATGATCAATCTACCTATCAAGTTTCATGATCCTAGGCCTAAGCGTTCTTGAGTTATCATCCGGAAACCATTTTACTACTTCGGGTCACTGTGACCTTGACCTTTGACCTAGTGACCTAAAAATCAATAGGGGTCATCTGCGAGTCCTGATCAATCTACCTATCAAGTTTCATGATCCTAGGCCTAAGCGTTCTTGAGTTATCATCCGGAAACCAATTGTACTATTTCGGGTCACCATGACCTTGACCTTTGACCTAGTGACCTCAAAATCAATAGGGGTCATCTGCAAGTCATGATCAATGTACCTATGAAGTTTCATGATCCTAGGCCCAAGCGTTCTTGAGTTATCGTCTGACAACCACCTGGTGGACGGACCGACAGACCGACCGACAGACCGACAGACAGACTGACAGACCGACATGAGCAAAGCAAAATACCCCCTCTTCTTCGAAGGGGGGCATAAAAATACAAAATACTTCGCAAACATTGAAAAACGCAGAAGTGAACAAAAAACTGTACACAAATTAGTAGTCAATGGCAAAGATATAACAATCAGAACTCTAATACTAGAAGAACAACGTTTATTTTTCGAAACCCTTTATAAACGAAAAAATGTTTATAATAACACCCTTTTTAGAAATACACATCACGCTTTAAATCAAGAAGAAAAACTATTGTGTGACGGATTACTAAATGAATAAGAATGTGGATTGGCACTAAAAGAAATGCAAAATAACAAAAGTCCAGGATCTGATGGCATCACCATTGAGTTTTATAAAATATTTTGGAATGATATCAAAACACATTTAATTAATTCACTAAACTATTCATATAATAATGAAAACTTAACTAAGCTTCAAAAACATGGTATAATATCACTCATTCCAAAACCTGAAAAAAACTTAGAATCCTTATCGAACTGGCGCCCATTTAGTTTACTAAACAATGATTATAAAATTGCAACTAAAAGTATAGCAAACAGAATTTAAAAAATATTACCATCAATCATTTCAAAATCTCAATCTGGTTTCATTAAAAGACGTTACATTGGTGAAAACGTTCGTATTTCAACAATTCAAATAAGCCTGGTCTAATATTCTTTGCAGACTTTGAAAAGGCATTCGATTCGCTTGATCATTCATTTATGTTCTCTTGCTTAGAAAATATGAACTTTGGTGAAAGTCTCATTCAATGGGTCAAACTATTCTATACCGATATTAATAGTATAATAATTAACAATGGCTTCTTTTCAAACAGTTTTAACATCGAACGAGGGGTTCGACAAGGATGTCCACTCTCATCATCGCTATTTATTATTTGCATCGAGTATCTATCACATCACATCCAATCAAATAAAAACATAAAAGGCATATCACTAGAACCTGACGAAGAAATCAAACAGTCCCTATGTGCTGACGATGCAACTTATTTTTTAAACGACAGTTACGATCCTTTCCATAACCTAATAGAGTAGCTAACCCTTTACGGAATGACATCGGGTCTTAAACTTAACAAAAGTAAATGTACTGTGCTACGAGTAGGTAAATTAAAACAAAGTAATGTCCAATATAAAAAAGAAATGAAATTTAATTGGACATCCGATGAAGCCACAACGTTAGGAATTACTTTCACAAATAATGAAAAGGATACAGTTCTTAAAAACATACTACCTAAATTACAGAATTTTAAAAACTGCTTAAAATCATGGCATCACCATAAACTTACACTAATCGGAAAAAACACAGTATTTAAAACGTTTGCACTTCCTAAATTAATTTATGTATTAACAGTTCTCCCAAATCCACCAAATGATGTTATTAATGATATAAAATACACAATATTTAATTTCATATGGGACGGTAAGCCTGATAAAATAAAACGAACTCAGTTAATTCAATCTGTAGAAAATGGAGGTATCCAATTAACGAACATTGACTCATTTTTGAATGCAATCAAATGCAGCTGGGTTAAAAGATACCTAGATAATACCAATACGAGTAAATGGAAATTATTCTACCAGAAAAGCCTAAAAAAATATGGTGACTCCTTACTCTTTGAATGTAACATCAGCAATACTATCTTACATGAAATTGCTAACGAAAACATATTTCTGTCTGATGTTCTATCAGCATGAAGTTATGTAACTCATAACCTAGAAACCCAAACCAGCAGTAAAACTATTTTATGGAACAATAAGGACATAACTTCAAACAATAAGACGTTTTTCTATAAAAATTGGTTTGAACGAAGCATTAAATATGTCTACCAATTATATGACTACAGAATTAAGGATTTCTACTCTTTTGATGATATATGCTACATATACGGAATACCTTCAAATAATTTTCTGAAGTACTACACACTAATCTTAAGCATACCCATGCATATTAAATCTGAAATCAATACAAATAATACACCATGTACTCAAACAACATTCGTAGAAAACATACTTGGAAGAAAAAACAAAACGAATAAAATATTTTACACACTACAAATTAAAAACCCTACAGAAAACTCCAAAACCCAAAATAAATGGCAAGTCCTTTTCGGAGAACATGAACTTAATTGGAAACACATATTTATCATGCCATATAAAGCAACTATTGAAAGCACACTGAGAAATTTTCAATATAAATACATTCATAGAATTATAGCTACAAATAAATATCTCTTTAAATGCAAATTATCTAACTCAAATCTGTGTGACTTCTGCGGTGAAAACATCGAAACTATAGAACATCTTTTTTGGGAGTGCAAACACATCCAGCCTATTTGAAATCAATTAGTATCTTTTCTTGAACAACAGCAACTATATAAACGTTAAACTATCTTTCTTAAATGAAAGTTTCGGAACTTACTCATTGAAATCAATAGACTGTAATAATATTGTGAATTTTATTCTTATATTGATGAAATATTTTATCTTTAACATGAAGTACAAAAAACAAGTACCAAATTTTAATTGTTTTGTCCATAGTCTTAAACTAAAAATCCGGATTGAGAAAGAAATAGCCCTCAGTAATGACACATTACAAAACTTTGAACAAAAATGGAATCGGATTAAATTCTCATAATGTTTGTCCACTTATAAACATTTCACTCTAATGTTAGTTTATCTTTCTAAAATATTTTTGTATATTTTTTTTTCAATCTAATTAGATCATTGTGAATATACAACAAAACACACAAGTCCAGTATGTTTTCTTCCCACTTTATACAACTCATCATTTTTCATAACTATTCTTCTGTTGTTCTTTTCTTTTCTCTTTAAAAAAAAAACAAAACACCTATCACAAACAACCAACGAAAAAAATTCATATTAACCCAGTTTTTTTTTTTTTTTTTTTTTTTTTTAATCTTAAGGAAACCAAAAAAAGTATATATATATTAGCTTATCTTGTATAACAGGTCTGAACACTATTGCTATGTACAATCACTTTGTTGTATGATCATATACATGTCTACATTGTATGTATTAGTTTGAATAAAAAAAAAAGAATCCCATTTCTACTATACATACTAAGCACAGCATTCATTAAACATACATTCCGAGTAGAACTTTCTCTCATTTTTTGTGAGCATACATATCACTGCCCTGCCATTCAGTTCCATTTGTTATGTGCACTTAACTTGTATTCAAACAAATAATAATCTTTGTGTCACGTATCATAAATAACTCATTTGATGTCTGTGAGCACACTAATTCCCGCTAACATTAAATGCAGTGTACTCTCAGGAAAGCAGATCAGTGATCTGGTGTGTGGCTGCTGAATTCCTCTCATTGTATGCTGTGAAATATGTTATCTAGAACATATGTGATCCTCTTTAAAAATAATATTGATCCAATCACATTATTAGGAATATATATAAACTATAAATATGTATTGTATCATTAAACACACAAACTATTTATTTTCAATGAGAAAAAAGACATATCGTAGCCATGGGTACTTAGGATAGTTCTTGTATACTAATGGTTCAACAATGCATAATGATTAAGAGGCAATAAATAAAAACATGAAGTGTGATTCTG
This sequence comes from Dreissena polymorpha, assembly GCF_020536995.1. Lineage (NCBI taxonomy): Eukaryota > Metazoa > Mollusca > Bivalvia > Myida > Dreissenidae > Dreissena > Dreissena polymorpha. Next base: position 143,231,858 of record NC_068355.1, on the reverse strand, counting down.
CGCAGTCACATACCAGTGCGCTAAAGACCCAATAATCATAAAGTGTGATTTTGAGGTAAAACGACACAGTGTGATTTAGAGGTATTAACTATACAGTGTGATTTAGAGGTGATAACTATTCAATGTGATAAAGAGGTAACAACTATACAGTGTGATTTAGAGGTGATTACTATATAGTGTGATTTAGAGGTAATAACTATACAGTGTGATTATGAGGTAATATCTATACAGTGTTATTGAGAGGTAATAACTGGACAGTGTGATTAAGAGGTAATAACTATACAGTGTTATTGAGAGGTAATAACTAGACAGTTTGATTTACAGGAAATAACTGTACATAATGATTTAGAGGTAATAATTATACAGTGTGATTTAGAGGTAATAACTATCCAGTGTGATTTTGAGGCAGTCAACATACCAGTGTGCTTAAGACCCAATAACTATACAGTGTGATTTAGAGGGAATAATTATACAGTTTGATTTATGGGAAATAACTGTACATAGGGATTTAGAGGTAATAACTATACAGTGTGATTTAGAGGTAATAACTATACCGTGTAATTTAAAGGTAACAACTATTCAGTGTGATTTAGAGGTAATAACTATACAGTGTGATTTAGAGGTAATAACTATCCAGTGTCATTAAGAGGTAATAAATATGCAGTGTGATTAAGAGGTAATAACTATGGAGTGTGATTTAGAGGAAAGAACTATACATTGTGATTTAGATGTAATAACTATACAGTGTGATTAAGAGGTAATAACTATACTTGTAACTTAGAGGGTATAAATATATAGTGTGATTTAGAGGTTGTAACTATACAGTGTGATTTAGAGGTATTAACTATTCAGTGTGATTTAGAGGTAATAACTATTCAGTGTGATAAAGAGGTAACAACTATACAGTGTGATTTAGAGATAATAGCTATACAATGTGATTAAGGGGTGATAACTATGCATTGTGATTTAGAGGTAATAACTATACAGTGCGATTGAGAGGTAATAACTATATAGTGTGATGGGGGGTAATACCTGTTCAGAGTGATGTAGAGGTAACAACTATACAGTGTGATTTGAAGGCAGTAACTATACAGTGTAATTTAGATGTAATAACTATACAGTTTGATTTAGGGGTAATAACTGTGCAGTAAGATTTAAATGTAATAACTATAGAGCGTGATTTAGAGGTTATTACTATACAGTGTGATTTAGAGGTAATATCAATGCAGTGTGATTTTGAGGTAATAACTATGCAGTGTGATTTAGAGGTAATAACTATACAATGTGATTAAGAGGTAATAACTATGCAGTGTAATTTAGAGGTAATAACTATACAGTGTGGTTTAGATGTAATAGCTGTACAGTGTGATTAAGAGGTAATAACTATACAATGTGATTAAGAGGTAATAACTATACAGTGTGGTTAAGAGGTAATAACTATACAATGTGATTAAGAGGTAATAACTATACAATGTGATTAAGAGGTAATAACTATACAGTGTGATTAAGAGGTAATAACTATACAATGTGATTAAGAGGTAATAACTATACAGTGTGATTAAGAGGTAATAACTATACAATGTGATTAAGAGGTAATAACTATACAGTGTGGTTTAGAGGTAATAGCTGTACAGTGTGATTTAGAGGTAATAACTATACAGTGTGATTAAGAGATAAGAACTATACATTGTGATTTAGAGGTAATAACTATACAAGGTGGTCAGGGGGGTAGTTTGAAGACAGTGTAATGTCATGGTAGCAACATGTAAGTGTAAAATAGGGAGAGTCATTATATATTGTGTTTTAAGACAGAAGCATACCATTCAGGGGCAGAAACTAAACTGAGTGTGATTAAGGGGCAATATCCACCAATTAACAGTGTTATAATCAGGCACTTAAAACTAGTATTCAGTGTTATTAAAGGACAATGACTTTCAGTTAAATTTTGGTGAATTAACATACCAATATGACAAATCCCATGCAGCCTGATGAAGAGGCCATATAATATTATATATATAGCAGTATGATTTAGGGGAAATAACTATGTGTACATTTGGAACTGTATACATCAATATTATAAAGCTTCCGTCATACATTCTATTTGTTGTGTTTTTGCGTACTTTATTTGAGAAGTAACTTAGAGAAATCAGAGTTATGGAAGCTTCATTCTTTAGGACACACATGACCCAGATAGAAACTTTGTCTAGTTATTGCCAAGATAAACATTCAGATCAGGGTTACATCACGATTGAGCAAAAAATGTGGCTTCTAGAGTGGTAACATGGTTTTTGAGAGATTTGACTGGGTGACCCAGATTTGAAGGTGGTCAGGATAATTATTGTCAAGGTAGATATTCCAACCAAGTTCTTCAAGATTATGTAAAAAATGTGGTCTCAAGAGAAGTAATCATAAATTCTTATGTCTGTCTGCAACGCTTGTGTGCAATTTTCAAACAAATTTAGATGGGCAAGATATCAAATCAAAATCAGGAAGTATATATAATGGAATGTTATGATTAAATCTATATATTATGTGAAACTTTAAAGAGATCTTTTCACGTTTTGGTAAATTGACAAAATTGAAAAAAGTTGTTTCAGATTTGCAAATTTTCGTTTTAGTTATGGTATTTGTGAGGAAACAGTAATATTGAACATTTATCATGGTCTAATATAGCCATTATATGCATCTTTTGACGATTTAAAAACCTGAAAATGATAAAGCGTTGCAACACGAAAAGATTGAATAATTTGGAGAGTTCTGTTATTGTCGTTTAATTTTGTGAAACTACGAAGATTGCTTATATAGAGTATAAAATACGCCGTTCGTACATACTTGGCAGGATGGCCGAGTGGTCTTATTGGTTTTTACTCCAGGACTCCGGGGGTCACTGGTTCGAGCCCTAATGCGGTCTACTTTTTTTTCCTTTTTTAAATTTTATTCTTGATTTTTTTACTGGAGCTGTTTACATTTGTTGATATAAAGCATTTAATGACAAATTTCAAAACATGCCAAAATCTGTAAAAAGGCCCTTTTAATCTTGTCTGAAATATAAAATGGCTCAACAACAGAACTATATTTCAGAGTGTAGTATTATAGCATCAGACTGCAAAAGATTTGAATGAGATTTCATGCAATACAAAAATTACAGTATACTGGTTAAAACTTTGCATGCTGGAAAATTTGTCGTCTGCTAAAATGTCGTCTGCTGAATTTCTAAAATTAGCATTTTCTTTGATTTTTTTTCAAATAATACTATCAGAACTGCAACTTCTGTGGCATCTCATCTGGATCCAAACTGTTTGCAAAGGCCTTCAAAATTTGGTTCCAGCACTGAAAGAGTTTACTTAATCAAATTTGATCTCCTGCAATCAAATAAGATCTGGATGATGCAGATATTTAATAAATTGGGAGTTGAAAATAATGCATGGTACTTAAAAATGTATGGTAGTCTGTCTACACTGAAATTTTCTGCAAGCAATATGGAATTCCCAACCAAGTTCACTTGTTTTAAGCAATTACATTTTATAACTATTTCCTTAAGATCCCGAAGTACAATTTACAGGTATTGTTAATGAAGTAGTCAAGCAAACAACTCCAATTGGCAACTAAAGATGTTGCAAAAAACTCTCATTATCTGTCAGCTTGCAAGGGTGTTCATACACTATGTTCAATCTATTTTCCAAGATAATTGACAATAATTTGTTATTCATAGTTCAGCACAAAATTCAAATGAAACAAGCAAATTTGTTGAATTTACACCCCTGCCAAATAAATTGTGTATATAGATGATAAAGGATATTATTCTTAAAAAAAAACACGAGAGTTCCAGACATATGCCCCCCCCCCCCCACCCCGCAAACAGAGCTTTTAATTAGTGAACCCAATTTCAATAGGGGTCATCTGCTGTCCAAGGACAATAATCATGTAAAGTATCAAGCCAATTGGTTGATTCGTTGACGAGTTATTGATCGGAAACGATTTTCACACTTATTGTGACCTTGACCTTTGACCTAGTGACCCCAATTTCAAAAGGGGTCATCTTCTGCCTAAGGCCAATGCATATGAAAAGTATCAAGCCAAACGGTCAATTTGTTGACAAGTTATTGTTTGGAAACGATTTTCTCCCTTATTCTCACAGTGACCATGACCTTTGACCTAGTGACTCTATTTCAATACGTGTCATCTACTGTCAAAGGCCCATGCACATGGGAAGTATCAAGCCAATCAATCAGATTGTTGACGAGTTATTGATCAGAAACAATTTGTACTCTTATTGTGCAAGTGACCTTGACGTTTGATCCAGCCCCCAATTTTGAAAGGGGTAATCTACTCTCCTAAGGCGAATGCATGTGTGAATTATCAAGCAAATTGGTCAATTCATTGACAAGTTATTAATCAGAAACAAACTTGTCTACCAACAGACAGACCAACCATTACCGACATCCAGCAAAACAATTAATCCCCGCTTTTTCGAAGGGGGGCATAATAATTCATTGTAGGGTAACAGTTTCTATGCATTGCAATGCTCCATAATTATGATCTATACACCCACAAAGTTTTATGTTGAAATATTTTATCATATCTGAGATATATCTCTGAGAAGTTACATTGTATGACAACACAAATGGGAACTCTTATTTAAGAAAGTGTAGGGTTATGGTTTTTGTGCATGGTACTTCTCCTAATTGATATCTATACACCCATGAAGTTTCATGTTGATATCTTATACGGTTTCTGAGATATATCACTGGAAAGTTGGTGACGGAGGGATGGACAGACTGACAGGCAGATTGACCGATAGCCATTACTTTTTTTCCTGCTTTTGGCAGAGGATTATAAATGAGGATTGCTACAGTCATAAATTTACCTACCAGAAATATTTTAAACTTTATCACAGTAAATGTACAAGATAAGTATTGATGCAAAGCATCAAAGGGCGTCGGGAATTTCAGTGTAAAAGGCACTCAATGACGTTACATGGAACTATTTTTTTCTACTGTAAATATTTATATATTGGCCGATTATTTTAAACAAAATAGAAAAAGATACTGGTATAACCATTATCTATAATTTTGTATTATAACCCCCAAATAACCATTATTTATGATGTTGTGTTATAACCCCCAAATAACCATTATCTATGATTTTGTGTCGTAATCCCCAAATATTTCATAGTTCATTTTATTTTATTTACATTGGTTTCCTTTTTTTACTGGCATCCGTGTGCATTTTTCATTAATGGAACAGAACTGTGTAGGTTTTAAAAAAATCTGCTTCATCTTGTAAGTGTAATTTCATATTTTTCTCAACTTAAAGGGGAGATGATTCTGAATTTATTCTTACGTTGCTCATTTACGATAGGTGTTGAGTACTCATTGATATGAAAACACTGCAAAAGTTTGAAAACAAAATTGAATGAAAACTGTAAATTGCATAAAGAAGCTGCATTTCACAATACTTTGAAATTCAGTAAAAGATCATAATAGATTTATTGCTTCGATATTCATCATTTTCAATAGGGTTCGAGTAATACTGATATAAAAACACTTAACAAGTTTGGAAAGATTCAGACGAAAGTTGTGAAATCTTTTAAACAAGTGGAAATTGTTTATTTTGTCAAATTTAATAGAAAAAATTCTGGACTTATTGTCCCAATGTTTCTTATTTTAAATGAGGTAAAAATGCTCATTGATATGAAGACACAGTAAGTTTGGAAAGAATCCGATGAAAAATGTTGACATAATCACCTAACCAAGCAGTTTTTCACTTTTATTTTTAAATTCAAAGAGACATAATTTTGGACTTATGGTCTGATATTGCTCATATAGAGTTTGGGTTGGGTCCTCATTGATAAAAAAAACCTGTGCAAGTTTGGGAACAATCGGATGAAAATTTTGGACTTCGAACAACGATTTCAAAATATCTCAAATTCTAAGGAAGATAAGTATGGTCGTAATAATCGGATAATGCTAAAGGGCCCATACCACCTGGATAGTAATACGTGTCTAGCTTCGCGCTCTATATGTGGTTCTTAAAAAAAAACTCTGAGGAGTGCTTGACTCTAGGGAAACGGGTTGCTGGGACATAGCTCCTCCTTGATAAGCGGCTGCTTCCTTTCTCCCAACTCATTGTTACAATCAATAATAAGTGTCGCGCTTCGCGCTCTATATGTGGTAGGGATAGTACTTAGGGCCTATGATAGACAACCATAAAAATACATGGATAATAGATGTGTTGTTTGCATTTATTTGTTAATATAAAGACACGTGTATTTTTTTTATAAGATATTTAAGTGATGTAAGAAATTTTAATTAACATTGCCACCACGCGGCATCCATTAATTTTAATAAAAATGTCCAATTGTAGTTAAATGGATTTTGAAATGTCTACATAAAATAAAGCTTTATTATATTTATTAACCTGACTGAAAAAAATTGTCAGCCGCCGAACTGTTCTGTTCGTGCCGGAACCCGGGATAGAACCGGGGGCCTTTAGATGATTGTTGCGTAAACAACTTCAGTCTAACGCTCTCCCAACTGAGCTATTCCGGCTGACATCATTTATGTACTGCTATTTGGTGAAGTTGTGTATAGCGATCGTTATTATATGTCTATTAATACACTAATACATTGTACGTTTTCGTATCACTACGCCTTCTAATAAACTTGCTTGCGCGATAGGTCGTCAAATATCGCACTACATTAATTCTCCACTAAATAAGCAAAGTAGAACTAGGCAAAAGCGTTCTTGAGTTATCATCCGAAAATCATTTTACTATTTGGGTCACCGTGACCTTGACCTTTGACCTTGTGACCTCAAAATCAATAGGGGTCATCTGCGAGTCATGATCAATCTACCTATGAAGTTTCATGATCCTAGGCATATGCGTTCTTGAGTTATCATCCGAAAATCATTTTACTATTTCGGGTCACCGTGACCTTGACCTTTGACCTAGTGACCTCAAAATCAATAGGGGTAATCTGCGAGTCATGATCAATTTACCTATAAAGTTTCATGATCCTAGGCGTATTTTTTTGAGTTATCATCTGGAAATCATTTTACTATTTCGGGTCACCGTGACCTTGACCTTTGACCTAGTGACCTCAAAATCAATAGGGGTCATCGGCGAGTCATGATCAATCGACCCATGAAGTTTCATGATCCTAGGCGTATGCGTTCTTGAGTTATCATCCGGAAACCATTTTACTATTTCGGGTCACCGTTACCTTGACCTTTGACCTAGTGACCTCAAAATCAATAGGGGTCATCTGCAAGTCATGATCAATGTACCTATGAAGTTTCATGATCCTAGGCCCAAGCGTTCTTGAGTTATCGTCTGACAACCACCTGGTGGACGGACCGACCGACCGACCTACCGACCGACCGACCGACATGAGCAAAGCAATATACCCCCTCTTCTTCGAAGGGGAGCATAAAAACCACAAAATAAATATATTTTGAATATGTTTTGTTTTTATACAAAACCAGAAAGTTTTGCGTATTTGCCCAGTCCCTGTGATCTTTCCCCTGTGAACAGTTGTGGATCAATTATTAATTAAAACAATTAGCTTTGTATTATTGGCAATAAATGTTGTAATAAATGTAATACGCACAAATGCAGTACTTATTAACATTAATTTACACAAAAAATCACCACTATGCAAGATACTCTTAAAACAAAAATATATACATTGATCCGTAAAATAACTTCTCTTCCCATAAGCGAAAACAAGAGGGCCAAGATGGCCCTAGTTCGCTCACCTGAGAGGAGTCGGTTCATTCAATCTTTACCAAATGTCAAACTTGACCTAGTATGAAGTTTCATGATCCTAGGCGTAAGCATTCTTGAGTTATCATCCAGAAACCATTTTTCTAAGTTGAGTCACCGTGACCTTGACAGCCATTGTGTGAATACGTTATTCGGCACTGTGACCTTGACCTTTGACCTAGTGACCTGATAATCAACAGGGGTCATCTGCGAGTCATGATCAATATACCTATGAAGTTTTATGAACCTAGGCATAAGCGTTCTTGAGTTATCATCCAGAAACCATTTTACTATTTCAGATCACCATGACCTTGACCTTTGACCTAGTGACCTGAAAATCAATAGGGGTCATCTGCGAGTCATGATCATTGTACCTATGAAGTTTCATGATCCTAGGCATAAGTGTTCTTGGGTTATCATCCAGAAACCATTTTACTATTTCAGGTCACCCCGACCTTGACCTTTGACCTAGTGACCTGAAAATCAAAAGGGGTCATCTTCAAGTCATGATCAATGTACCTATGAAGTTTCATGATCCTAGGCATAAGCGCTCTTGAGTTATCATCTGGAAACCATTTTACTATTTCGGGTCATTGTGGCTTTGACCTTTGACCTAGTGACCTGAAAATCAATAGGGGTCATCTACGAGTCATGATCAATGTACCTATGAAGTTTCATGATCCTAGGCCTAAGCGTTCTTGAGTTATCATCCGGAAACCATTTTACTATTTTGGGTCATCGTTACCTTGACCTTTGACCTAGTGACCTGAAAATCAATAGGAGTTATCTGCGAGTCATGATCAATGTAGCTATGAAGTTTCATGATCCTAGGCATAAGCGTTCTTGAGTTATCATCCGGACACCATTTTACTGCTTTGGGTCACCGTGACCTTGACCTTTGACCTAGTGACCTAAAAATCAATAGGGGTCATCTGCGAGTCATGATCAATGTACCTATGAAGTTTCATGATCCTTGACATAAGGGCTCTTGAGTTATCATCCAAAAACCATCTGGTGGACGGACGGACCGACATTAGCAAAACAATATACCCCCTCTTCTTTGAAAGGGGGGGGGGCATAATGAGAAAACTGCCCCCCTCCCAACAGCCATGTTATTCAACTGACCGGAACCGTTTTTGAACTCAACTCTCGTATCAAGGAAACAAATGTTTTGAGCAAATTTCATGAAAATTGGGCCAAAATTGTGACTTCTACTGTGTTAACATGTTTTCACTATACATATAGAGAAAAATGCCCCACCCACTGGCAGCCATGTTTTTTCACCAATCCCGAGCATTTTCAAACTCGTCCAAGATATCAATTAAACCAATGTTTTGACCAACTATCATGATGATTGGGCAAAAATTGTGACTTCTAGAGTGTTTACAAGGTTTCTCTAAAGCCAAATAGGGAAAACTGCCACTATATACATATAGAGAAAACTGCCGATCTCGACCATTTTCGAACTCGTCCGAGACATCAATTGAACCAATGTTTTGACCAACTTTCATGATGATTGGGCAAAAATTGTGACTTCTAGAGTGTTTACAAGGTTTCTTTATAGCCAGATAAGGAAAACTGCCCCGCCCACTGGTGGCCATGTTTTTCAACACACAGGAACCACTTTTGAACTCAATCAAGATATCATTAAGACAAACATTTTGACAAAGTTACATGAAGATTGAACATAAAATGTGACTTCTACAGTGTTTACAAGGTTTTTCTTTATTTTTACCCAGTGACTTAGTTTTTGACCCGGCACAACCCAGTTTCGAACTCGGCCGAGATTTTATTGGGGCAAAGCTTTTGACCAAGTTTCATGAAGATGGGACAAGAAATGTGGCCTCTAAAGTGTTTACGAGCAAATGTTTAAGGACGGACAGACGGACGGACGGACAGACATACGACGGACAAAGACCGGTCAGAAAAGCTCACCTGAGCAATCAGGTGAGCTAAAAAAATGCATTACATACTAGTCGCTGCTCTCCAGAGCGACGCCAATTATGGCCCAAATAAAAACCTTAATAATCAATGATTGTTTAAAAAAAAAATTACTGACAATACCCCTTTACACAAATGTATACGACATGAGTTGCAGAGGTATTTTTTGCAGGAGCAGTACTTTGTTTTGTACCTTCATATTTTTGGACATTTTAAAAATTGAACATGGATTTGAATAATGCAAAATATATTTGAATATCATTTTAGGCTTTGTTTCCATTTCTTGTTATTTCATTCAGGCATAGTTTGAGATACAATGGGTTGTATAGACTAAAATATTGGGTTAAAACAAAGAATTACCTGACTAATTCATTTCAATGATCCAATTGATAGAACTTTGACCGTTAGCTTTTAGCTCCAATTAACTTCACACCACTGAACACTGCAGGGAAAAAACACCATGTAGAATACATATTGATTGTGACTGCTTAGTCAGTCTCTCTCACTGGAAGCAGCTATTGATTGTGGACTACTTTACTGCTCTGGCAGTCCTTTTATATGGGAAACATTAATTTGACAGACAGGGTGGATCTAACAGGCTATTTTCTATAGCTTCAGATGATTATTAATAAATTAGTTGGGAGGGGAGAGATTTTGTACTTCAGTATCTGTATAATAACATGCTCTTATTATATTTGTTTCTAGAAGAAAGAAAACATAACATGTGCAAGAGAAACTTGTTGAATTATCTTTATTCATTTGCATCATTGCCATGTATAACATGAAATAAACTTGGGATTACAACAAATAGCAAAATTGGTATTCCAATATCATTGTTATTTATTTTAAGTATTAGAATACATGTACTGGTATTTGATTCTCCTGTATTCAATATTTGTAAACAAGATTTGAAATTTTAGTGGCCATGCAGTGGTCTATATTGATAGAGATTTTTAATCAAGATTTTTACTTTGCTATTCTTAGGAAAGGTATAGTTTTTATTTTCTTAATGTACTTTTACAATATTGGAAGAATAAATGACTTCGTTTAACTACATAAATTACTACTATTATGGTGATTGCATGCTATTCATGGTCTGTAATCAAGGGCCCCACCTCTTTGCATTCATAAATGAGCTAATTCTACTTCCAAGGTGGCACTAAGGATCAGATGTATTGCAATTTCACGAATAATTCTACAGGTTGAGTTAGTTGTATATGTTTTTTTTCAACATATTTCGCACTCTTTTAAAAATTGTGCAATGTAGTACCATTCAGCGAAGATGATTTCATCCACCATTGAACAGAAACATATAACAACCCATTTTTTAAACAAGAGGGCCATGGTGGCCCTGTATCGCTTCACTGTTTTTTTTATGCGAAAAAAGCGTGCAATGCGCAAGGGTTGAAATGTACTCAAGCATTCAACTTTCTCTTTCTATCCCTTGTCCCACTGGGCGTTTAAAAATGAAAGGGTGAGCATTTTTTATATATGGAAAACGTTACTACGGTGTAACTAAACAGACTAAAAAGTCCGGGAATTGTCGCACAGGTCCTTTGCTTATAACGTAGGTACATTTATCTCTCCAAAAGATATTGTTGTTCTTTCGATTTCACATATTTTTAGATGCTGAAGATCAAATCTACGCATGTTCTACAATATTAACAAAAGTTCAGTCATTCAATCATGTATCTTTTTCCAAAATTCCATAAAGTGTTTGTAGGTTTCAAAGTTTCTGTTACTTATAAAGTTCATGACATATGCAAAATAACTTATGACGTAGATCACCTGAACTTTACTTCATTCTTGAGGCATAAGTGAGTGTAGCAGGATTGTTAACCTGGTGAAGAAATTGTTTATTGTACAAAGAAGATATTTGCCTGAGGAAACATAAAGTTACATGTTTTTCAGGTTCATGAGGTGCCGAAACTTTGTAGAGGTTGTTTGTTAAATAAAGTACATTTTGTAAATGTTGATGAGACAAAAAATTGAATTATAATTCATTAAGATGTTGCGATCATGGCAACACTACTTGCATATGGCGTGAGGTTTAAAGAGATATCATGACAAACAATTAGCTTGACTTAACTTTCCTTTACTTTTTCCATCTGACATTGGTTACCTGTCATGTTTGTTTTTGAAAAATACTAGGATTGCCATATATTGAAATCAGGTATCTGACCTATTCTCTGATAGGTTGCTAGTAATAGATTTAGCGGCAGTCATGTTATAAACAAGGGGATTGTTCATGGCATTGGTGAAATATACTTTTAATAGATACATCTTTTTTAAGTTGGATTCCCTCCTTACTTTTTTGCTACTGAATATTAAAATCACTAAATTTCAATGTAACAATTTGTTGTTAGCTTTATCTTGAACAAATATTTTTTGCAATCTGTTTATAAATCATAAAATGATGTCATTCAATTTTTTTTTTGATAAATAGGGCCTATCATAAAAAAGAATTTTGAGAATTTTAACATAAAAGAATAATACTAACCATTGGTGAAAACAAACAAAACAATACAATTTTTTTAATAAAATGTTATATACAAACAAGGTTAAGGGACTTAATATAAACACACACACTTGAGTGTTCTTCTTGTGTTAATGATGTATTAAACTGAGTTAAATTAATATATAATTTGTTTACCTTTCAATATCTTGCATTTCACATCTTAAGTTCAATGCTATTTCAATTAACTGAACAGCGTGACAAACATTATAAAGCAGAATATGAATATGAATCTAATTATACACAGATCCACTATCATAAAAATCAAATCATGTTTGTCTATTTCCATGTTCGAAAGATCCTCTTCTAAATTGTTTGAATTCGCGAGTAGACTGAACTCCCAATTTGCAAACAGAAACACTGGTTTCTGTGACACAAATTCACTGTGCACATTTCTAAACAAAATATGTGTTTCTTGTATCTAAAACGTAGTCTTTTTCGTTGACAAACACATTTCATTATTCTTATCAAACTATATGATGTCAGTCGTTAATTCGATTGATATTTGTCATTTCAATAATCTTAATTTTCGCTTCACAACGGCGCCATTTACTAACGAAATACCAAACACATTTTATGAAACCGATTTTAATTGGAAGATTGGGAAACGACAGCCAATTATATCGCGTAATTGTTTTAAAAATGCTGAGGCAGAATCTACCAGTGTAAAATGCGGAGAGATTTCGCGGGCCGCGGATATATTAAGCATATGTTAATTTTTGTGACCCCGGGGCAGGGTCAAATTTGACCCCAGGGGTATAATTTGAACAGACTAAGTAGAAAACTATTAGATGTCACTCCATACCGAATTTGGTAGTCCTAGGCCCTACGGTTATGGACAAGAGATTTTTAAAGTTTGCACAAAATAGGCTTTATATAAGCATTTGTTCAATTTTGTGACCCCCGGGGCAGGGTCAAATTTGACCCCAGGGGCATAATTTGAAGAAATTTGGCAGAGGACTATTAGATGTCTCTACATACCCAATTTGATAACCCTATGCCCAATGGTTATGGATGATAAGATTTTGAATGTTTTCACAAAATAGGCCTTATATAAGCAAATTTTCAATTTTGTGACCCCCAGGGCGGGGTCATATTTGACCCCAGGGGCATGATTTGAACAAATTTGAAAGAGGTTCACCCAAGGAACATTCCTGAGAAATTTCATCAAAATTGGACCAGTACTTTAGGAGAAGAAGATGTTTAAAGAAAAAGTTAATGCACTCACGCACGCACGACGGACACAGGACCATGACATAAGCCCCGCTGGCCTCTGGCCAGTGGAGCTAACAAAATGACCCTTGTAAGTTTTGGTATAGTGAAGCTTTTAAAAGAAAATCACCAAATTTTTCTTTTGATACGAGCAAATTTCCAACCAATTAAATCGCTAACAACATCAAACCATTGCTTTTGACATGTTCACATTTTTGCATACACAAAAACATTGGCCTCTTGTCAGTCTAATACTGATACATGTAATTCTTCATTCTTCCACAAAAGATGGAGCCAATGCCAATGAGATGGCAGTAATGACAGGAGGTGTTGCCAAAGAACATTTTCAGCTGTTTTAATTTTCACTCAAGACCAATATTAACATTTACATCTTGTTTTTATAGAATGTGTATAAGTTCTGCATTGATTTGGGTGTACATGTATGTAAATACGTTGAAAAATGAAAATATAATTGAAAAAAAAAATCTATCAAATTTAAGTCATGTTGTGATTTTCCAATATCGTGCATTGGCAACACCTCCTGTCATTAGCGCCACTTCCTTTGCAATGAGTTCTTTTACTGTTACATGTATCAATTCATATTATTACTAACTTAAAAAATTGCTGCCTTTTGAAGCACAGGTATAATGAACAGACATGCAAAAACAGTTGTTTATTTTTTATTATTATAAGATTCAAACATTGGAATATTAGATCTAGTTGTCATCCCCAAAATAAAAGCAACTTTTTCAAACAAGATTTTAACAAGATTCTGCATTCAATGAATGCTGATACATGTACCTCCAATGGAAGTTTTTCCAGTGAAGTTTAATTGGCCCATTTGAATAAGTCGTAGTCCCAACTATGGTCAATGTCATAAATAAGGTCACATGAGTGTGCTCAGTGTTGAATGGAAGTATCAAAGCCTTTAAGTAAATAGTTTTATGTGAATCAAGTCATTTGGATAACCCCATATTTCCTGAGCTTCAGAAATAGTCCAAAGAATTTAGGTCCATGCCATGGTAAAAAATGCAGTCCAGTGATGTAGGTGTGTTGAGAGAGTTAATATTTTAACATCAGTAAAAGCGCCAAAGCTTTGTAACAAGCAGTATTGATGGAAAGCAATCACTTTGGATTAGCAAGGAATAAACACCATCTGAATATAATAAGTCCAAGTCCAAAATTAGGTCAATGTCAAGGTGAAATTGAGGTCTTTAAGGTCACCATGGTGTAATGGATATGGTGTCCGCCTAGCAACAGGGAGGTCACCAATCGATCCCACCCGTGGGAGCGTTCTTTTGATCTCCCCCAAAGACACCAAGCATTGGTTCTAGGCCCAGGAAAAGGACTCAAAAGCGTTTATATAAGCCATAGGCTTTCGATGCAATCAAGCTAAAATAAATAGGTTTTAACTAAAATGAGGTCTGGTGCTTTGGTTGCGTTGATAGTGATCAGACATCATCCAAGCTAGCATCAGTATTGAGTATTGCATGGGGGGGGGGGGGGCATTAAAATACTAAATCGAATGGTAAACAGGGGACAAAATTGTCACAAAACCAGGTTTTCATTGTGAAAAAAAATCTAATTAAGGGAGACAACTCAAACTGAACTTTTGAAATGAACAAACAAAATTAACCCCCTTTGTAAGTTTGTTTCAAAATAAATCTATTTTAAGTTGTGGTGACCTTGACATTAAAGATATTGACGTGATTCTTTCGTGCGACACACCGTCCCATGATGGTGAACAAATGTGCCAAATAACTGTAAAATCTCACAATGAATGACATAGTTATGGCCCAGACAAGCTCATTTATTACCAATTTTGACCTTTGAACTCAAAGTGTGACTTTGACCTTGGAGATATCTACGTAATTATTTCGCGCGACACACCGTCCAATGATGGTGAACAAATGTGCCAAATGATTTTAAAATATGACAATGAACAACATAGTTATGGCCCGGACAAGCTTGTTCCGCCCGCCCGCCAGCCCGCCAGCCAGCCAGCCCGCCCGCATTCGCCAATCTAATAACCAGTTTTTTCCTTCGGAAAACCTGGTTAAAAATATTACATAAATAATCTGCTAAACCTTAAATTTAAAAATTAATGTAACAAGTAGCTTGGACATATTTCACAATACAATTTAGCTTTCCTTTCTCTTACTGTATTTGAACTTCTGTTGCTGACAAAACTTCAAGTATGTTTGCATGATCTTAATATGTTAAAACAAGCCACGCCATGTTACAGGCTATTAACAAACATTGCATACACAGACTAACCCTTCAAACCAAATTCCTGTGCCTAAAAGAGTTTTCCAGCTATCAATGAGTCACATCACAAAACAAACAAGCTCGTCCAAACCCTTGCCAAAAATGTCAATTCTGATGCCATGACTGCTACAAATAACAAGCATTAATTTAGTCATTCAATAAAACCAGGGCCACCTGTGTCACTCACAGACAACAACCTCATACTGAGAGGCATTGCTTTTCATCAATCTTCTCACACTGGCTAATAACTACTGGCTGGTATTATAGCTTAATGTTTGTCATTACAGACACTCAGCTGCAAAGCAAAGACTGAATTTAATACAAAATACTTTTGCCCTCCTCTCTCAATCCCTGATATGGCTCATTTCAACAATGTGCAAAAGCAACCTCTTGCACTTCTACGTAGTATAAACAACAATATTTAGTGTTCTATCACCTGGTGATCACCTGGTGAAGCTGGATGTAGAATTACAATAATAGCTCGACCGAAGCACTTTATGCTCAGGTGAGCTTAAAATGTATTTATATCTATTGGACAAAAGTTAAAGTCGTTTTCCATTTTTATTAAATTCACAACATAAACATAATAATAGTTGGTGTTTGGTCACATGTTTACAATTGTTACACCTGTATAACATATTAAGAGTGAAAGGTTGTTTTAGTGTTACAGTGTTAACTCAACAACAAAAATGAGACAATTTTATTTAAATAAATGATGTATAGTCGAATTTGCATATTTTGCTTCACCAAATGCATTTCATTTATTAATACAATCAGCTGTTGCATATAGAGAATTAATAGATTGCAGTGTCTTTCCCATAGCCGGCAGCAGACAGGTATACCTCTTACTTAGTAGGGGCAGGCTGGAGATAACTCAACTGGCTCACCACAAGACTTTCCTATTTGCAGGTTGTAGGTCAAAATGTTTTTTATATACTGTGCAGAAACAAAACTACTACAGACCTACACACATATTGTAAGACCGACCAATGAACAAATGAAAAGTAATATACCCCAACTTCTTAAAAGGGGAGGGGGGACAAATATTCCAAGAAATTGCCTTTAAGTAAATAACAAGGGACAAAATTGTCACAAAACCAGGTTTTCATTGTGAAAAAAAAATCTGATAAAGGGAGAAAACTCAAACTGAACTTTTGAAATGAACAAACAAAATTAACCCCTTTGTAAGTTTGTTTTTAAAAAATATATATTTTTAGTCCTGGCGACCTTGACATTGGAGATATTGACGTGATTCTTTCGTGCGACACACCGTCCCATGATGGTGAACAAATGTGCCAAATGATTTTAAAATCTCACAATGAATGACATAGTTATGGCCAGGACAAGCTCATTTATGGCCATTTTTGACCTTTGAACTCAAAGTGTGACCTTGACCTTGGAGATATCGACGTAATTATTTCGCGCGACACACCGTCAAATGATGGTGAACAAATGTGCCAAATGATGTTAAAATCTGACAATGCACGACATAGTTATGGCCCGGACAAGCTTGTTCCGCCCGCCAGCCAGCCCGCCCGCATTCGCCAATCAAATAACCAGTTTTTTCCTTCGGAAAACCTGGTTAAAAATGAGAACTTTGTAAGTAGAGGTTTGTTGTAGCCTTTGGCAGACTGGTAATTTGATGGTGAAAAAAAAAAAAAAAAAAAATGACCTTTGACCTTGAAGGATGACCTTGACCTTTCACCACTCAAAATGTGCAGCTCCATGAGATGCACATGAATTTATTTTTTTTGACCTTTGACCATGAAGGATGACCTTGACCTTTCACCACTAAAAATGTGCAGCTTCATAAGATACACATGCATGGCAAATATCAAGTTGCTATCTTCAATATTGCAAAAGTTATGAGCAACGTTAAAGTTTTCGGACGGACACACGGACGGACGGACGGTCAAAATTTGTGTGCGTATGGAAAGGCGTTGTCCATATACACATGCATACCAAATATGAAGGTTATATCTCAAGGGACATAGAAGTTATGAGCATTTTTCGAAACCTTAACGCAGATTTTGAAACCTAAACGCAGACCCCTACTTCAAGGTCAAGGTCACAGGGGTCAAAATTGTTGTGCGTATGGAAAGGCCTTGTCCATATACACATGCATACCAAATATGAAGGTTATATCTCAAGGGACATTTATGGCCATTTTTGACCTTTGAACTCAAAGTGTGACCTTGACCTTGGAGATATTGACGTAATTATTTCGCGCAACACACCGTCCAATGATGGTGAACAAATGTGCCAAATGATTTTAAAATCTGACAATGAACGACATAGTTATGGCTCGGACAAGCTCATTTATGGCCATTTTTGACCTTTGAACTCAAAGTGTGACCTTGACCTTGGAGATATTGACGTAATTATTTCGTGCGACACACCGTCCCATGATGGTGAACAAATGTGCCATATGATTTTAAAATCTGACAATGAACGACATAGTTATGGATCGGACAAGCTCATTTATGGCCATTTTTGACCTTTGAACTCAAAGTGTGACCTTGACCTTGGAGATATCGACGTAATTATTTCGCGCGACACACCGTCCAATGATGGTGAACAAATGTGCCAAATGATTTTAAAATCTGACAATGAACGACATAGTTATGGCCCGGACAAGCTTGTTCCGCCAGCCCGCCAGCCAGCCCGCCAGCCAGCCCGCCCGCATTCGCCAATCTAATAACCAGTTTTTTCCTTCGGAAAACCTGGTTAAAAACTGTTTAGAATAGCCTTAAAACAGTGCTCCAAAACCTAAAGGGCTAAACTGAGAGGCGCAGCCCACTTCCACCCACAGTTTCCACCCTGCCCTCTTTGAGGACCACCACCATGCCCCTTTTTTGGTCTCATCACATAACAATACAGAAAATTTTATTTGAAATTTCAACAAGAGCTTGTCACAGTAGTGCCAAATCCCCGCCAAAATGTGTTTGCTTGTATGACAACATTTGTTTAAGAGAGTAGAATAATATTTGTAAAACATGGCACCTGTGTCATATATTTTTATTTTTATTTCAATGATCAATTTGTTATATAGTGTTGGAGTTATGCTCTAGAGAATAAAATATATGGACATGAAAGAAAGAGAGGTAATTAAACAAGAGGGCAAAGAGGGCCCTAGTTCGCTCACCTGAGAGGAGTCGGTTCATTCAATCATTACCAAACGTCAAACTTGACCTAGATATTGTCCAGACAAACATCCTGGTCAAGTTTCATCATTATTGAACCAAAACTCTGGCGTATGGAGTGTTTTTGTTTTTGAAAGATTTGACCTGGTGACCCATATTTTGAGTTGACCCCCCTTACCAAACATCAAACTTTGCTTACAAAAATAAATATTATGACCAAGATTCATAAAATCTTAAACAAAATTGTGACCTCTAGAGTGTTTACAAGGATTTTGTATAATATGATGAAAATATGGACAATCATAGGGCAATAATTATGGCATTAATTATGTGATTTTGCTCATTATCAAACTTGACTGAGATCTTTCAGCAACTTTGATAAAGAATGCTTGAGAAATGTGAATGCTAGAGTGTTTACAAAACAAATGTGGACGGGCGGACGGCGGACAAAGACCCATCCTAAAACCTCACCTGAGCAATCAGGTGAGCTAAAAAGTGTGTTTCACCGATCTGAGCCATTTTCCAACTTGTCCGAGAAATCAATAAAACCAATGTATTGACTAAGTTTCACGATGATAAGGCAAAAAATGTGACTTCTATAGTGTTCAATCACAAGGTTTCTCTCTAGTCACATAAGGAAAACTGCCCCCCCCCCCTGGCAGCCATGTTTTTTTTACCGATCTGGACCATTTGCGAACTCATATGAGATAAATATAAAACCAATCTTTTCACCAAGTTTTATGATAATTGGGCAAAAAATGTGACTTTTAGAGTGTTCACAAGCTTTTTTAGCTCACCTGATGGAGCTTTTGTGACCGGTCTTTGTCCGTCGTCCGTCCGTCCACATTTGTTCGTAAACACTCTAGAGGCCGCATTTATTGTCCGATCTTCATGAAACTTGGTCAGAAGATTTGTCCCAATGATATCTTAATCGAGTTCGAAACTGGGTAATGCTGGGTCAAAAACTAGGTCACTAGGTCAAAAAAAAGAAAAAGCTTGTAAACACTGTAGAAGCCACATTTTAATAATGCCCAATCTCCATGTAACTTTGTCAAAATGTTTGTCTTAATGATATGTTGGTTGAGTTCAAAAGTGGTTCCGGTCCGTTGAAAAACATGGCCGCCAGTTGGCAG
The DNA here is from genome assembly GCF_020536995.1 of Dreissena polymorpha. Lineage (NCBI taxonomy): Eukaryota > Metazoa > Mollusca > Bivalvia > Myida > Dreissenidae > Dreissena > Dreissena polymorpha. The sequence goes on along the minus strand of NC_068355.1, from coordinate 143,211,878 downwards.
GGCAGTTTTCCTTATTTGGCTATAGAGAAACCTTGTAAACACTCTAGAAGTCACAATTTTTGCCCAATCATCATGAAAGTTGGTCAAAACAGTGGTTTTATTGATATCTTGGACGAGTTCGAAAATGGTCCAGATTGGTGAAAAAACATGGCCGCCAGGTTTCTCTATAGCCAAATAAGGAAAACTGCCCCGCCCACTGGCGGCCATGTTTTTCAACGGACCGGAACCACTTTTGAACTCAACCAACATATCATTGAGACAAACATTTTGACAAAGTTACATGAAGATAGGGCATGAAATGTGACTTCTACAGTGTTTACAAGTTTTTTCATTTTTTGACCTAGTGACCTAGTTTCTGACCCGGCACGACCCCAGTTTCATACTGGGCCTAGATTTCATTGGGACAAAGCTTCTGACCAAGTTTCATGAAGATTGGACAATAAATGTGGCCTCTAGAGTGTTTACAAACAAATGTGAACGGACGGACGGAAGGACAGCGACGGACAAAGACCGGTCACAAAAGCTCACCTGAGCAAACAAGTGAGCTAAAAAGAAGACTATAAACAGTTACTGTTCTTGATCACTATAATTTTCCTTAAACTCATCTATTCATTTTACAGTGAATACTTCAGTGTTCAAATTAAAATATTAATGTAAAATTAGATAAAGGGAGATATTAACAAGAGATGTGTTTGTCAGAAACACAATACCCCCTACTGCGCCGCTTTGAAGCCATATATTTGACCTCAACGGATGACTTTGACCTTAACCTTTCACCATTCAAAATGTGCAGCTCCATGAGAAACACATGCGTGCCAAATATCAAGTTGCTATCTTCAAGATTGCAAAATTAATGGGCAATGTTAAAGTTTTCGGACGGACGGACGGACAGACAGATGGACAGTTCAACTGCTATATGCCACCCTACCGGGAACATACAAATTACAACAAGGCCATCATGGCCCTAGTTCGCTCACCTGAGAGGAGTCGGTTCATTCAATCTTAACCTAAAACTCTGGCGTAGGGAGTGTTTTTGTTTTTGTAAGATTTGAAATGGTGACCTATATTTTGAGTTGACCCCCCAAACATCAAACTTTGCTTACAAGGATTTTGAATAATATAATGAAAATTCGGACAATCTAAGGGCAATAATTATGGCATTAATTATGTGATTTTTCTCATCATCAAACTTGACTGAGATCTTTCAGCAACTTTGATAAAGAATGCTTGAGAAATGTGAATTCTAGAGTGTTTACAAACCAAATGTGGACGGACGGACAGAGGACAAAGACCAATCCTAAAACCTCACCTGAGCAATCAGGTGAGCTAAAAAGTGTGTTTGATATGAGCCATTTTCCAACTTGTCCAAGAAATCAATAAAACCAATGTATTGACTAAGTTTCACGATGATAAGGCAAAAAATGTGACTTCTATAGTGTTCGAACACAAGGTTTCTCTCTATATAGTCACATAAGGAAAACTGCCCCCCCCCCCTGGCAGCCATGTTAATTGACCCATTGGGACCATTTGCAAACTCATCTGAGATATATATAAAACAAATCTATTCACCAAGTTTTATGATGATTGGGCAAAAAATGTGACTTCTAGTGTTCACAAGCTTTTTTTTAACTATATAAATATAAGAAAACTGCCCCCCCCCCTTCCGGCAGCCATGTTATTCAACTGACGGGAACCATTTTCCAACTCAACTCTCGTATCAAGGAAACAAATGTTCTGACCAAATTTCATGAAAATTGGGCCAAAAATGTGACTTCTAGTGTTTTCACTATATACATATAGAGAAAAATGCCCCGCCCACTGGCGGCCATGTTTTTTCACCGATCTGGACCATTTTCATTCTCGTCCGACATATCAATAAAACCAATGTTTTGGTTAACTTTCATGATGATTGGGCAAAAATTGTGACTTCTAGAGTGTTTACAAGGTTTCTCTATAGCCATATAAGGAAAACTGCCCCGCCCACTGGTGGCCATGTTTTTCAATGGACCGGAACCACTTTTGAACTCAACCAACATATCATTAACACATACATATAGACAAAGTTACATGAAGATTGGGCATGAAATGTGACTTCTACAGTGTTTACAAGCTTTTTCTTTTTTTTTAACCTAGTTACCTAGTTTTTGACCCAACATGACCCAGTTTCAAACTCGATCGAAACTTCATTGGAACAAATCTTCTGACCAAGTTTCATGAAGATCAGACAATAAATGAAGCCTCTAGAGTGTTTATGAACAAATGTGGACGGACGGACGACGGACAAAGACCAGTCACAAAAGCTCACCTGAGCAATCAGGTGAGCTAAAAACAAGAGCTGTCACCATAGGATGACATATGCCCCCTATAAACGCTTTGATAGAAGTGATAGCATTTTTCGAAACCTAAACGCAGATTTCGAGACCTAAATGCGGACCCTAAGTTCAAGGTCAAGGTCACAGGGGTCAAAATTTGTGTGCGTATGGAAAGGCCTTGTCCATATAAACATGCATACCAAATATGAAGGTTATAACTCAAGGGACATAGAAGTTATGAGCATTTTTCGAAACCTAAACGCAGATTTTGAAACCTAAACACGGCCCCTAACTTCAAGGTAAAGGTCACAGGGGTAAAAAATTGTGTGCATATAGAAAGGCCTTGTCCATATACACATGCATACCAAATATGAAGGTTATATCTCAAGGGACATAGAAGTTATGAGCATTTTTCGAAACCTAAACGCAGATTTCGAAACCTAAACGCGGACCCTAAGTTCAAGGTCACAGGGGTAAAAAAATGTGTGCGTAAGGCAAGGCCATGTTCATATACACATGCATACCAAATATGAAAGTTATATCTCAAGGGACATAGAAGTTATGAGCATTTTTCGAAACCTAAACACAGATTTTGAAACCTAAACAAGGACCCTAAGTTCAACGTCAAGGTCACAGGGGTAAAAAAAATTGTGCGTATGGAAAGGCCTTGTCCATATAAACATGCATACCAAATACGAAGGTTATATCTCAAGGGACAAAGAAGTTATGAGCATTTTTCAAAACCTAAACGCAGATTTCGAAACCTAAACGCGGACCCTAAGTTCAAGGTCAAGGTCACAGGGGGAAAAAAAATTGTGCGTATGGAAAGGCCTTGTCCATATACACATGCATACCAAATATGAAGGTTATATCTCAAGGGACATAGAAGTTATGAGCATTTTTGAAAACCTAAACACAGATTTTGAAACCTAAACGTGGACCCTATTTCAAGGTCAAGATCACAGGGGTAAAATTTTGTGTGCGTATGGACAGGCCTTGTCCATATACACATGCATACCAAATATGAAGGTTATATCTCAAGGGACATAGAAGTTATGAGCATTTTTCGAAACCTAAACACAGATTTAGATGGAAAGGCCTTGTCCATATACAAATGCATACCAAATATGAAGGCTATATCTCAAGGGACATAGAAGTTATGAACATTTTTTGAAGCCTAAACGCAGATTTTGAAACCTAAACGCGGACCCTAAGTTCAAGGTCAAGGTCACAGGGGTAAAAAATTTTGTGCGTATGGAAAGGCCTTGTCCATATACACATGCATACCAAATATGAAGGTTATATCTCAAGGGACATAGAAGTTATGAGCATTTTTCGAAACCTAAACGCAGATTTTGAAACCTTAACGCGGACCCTAAGTTCAAGGTCAAGGTCACAGGGCTAAAAAAATGTGTGCATAAGGAAAGACTTTGTCATACACACATGCATACCAAATATGAAGGTTATATCTCAAGGGACATAGAAATTATGAGCATTTTTGGAAACCTAAATGCAAAGTGTGACGGAAAGACAGACAGACGGACAGACAGACGGACGGACAGTCCGATCACTATACATGTATGCACCCTTTTCTTCGAAAGGGGGCATCAAAACATCCAACCTCAAATAACAACACATAAATGAAACTCAACAACACTGTATTATTATGAAAACATTAATAATCAAAGGGGAGTAACTACTGTATTCTTAAATGCAATATTTAGAAGAGTTATCTCACATGTTACATGACCTTAAATCATGATTGTTTGCAAGCCTTTTTACTATATAAATATAAGAAAAACTGCCACGTCCCCCTGGCAACCATGTTTTTCATCAGACCGGAACCATTTTCAAACTTAATTCACGTATCTAGGACACAAAAGTTCTGACAAAGTTTCATGAAAATTGGGCCAAAAATGTGACTTCTAGAGTGTTGACATGTTTTCACTATATACATATAGAGAAAAATGCCCTCCCACTGGCGCCCATGTTTTTTCAAAGATCTGGACCATTTTCGAACTCGTCCGAGAAATCAATAAAACCAATGTTTTGACCAATTTTCATGATGATTGGGCAAAAATTGTAACTTCCAGAGTGTTTACAAGGTTTCTCCATAGCCAAATATGGAAAACTGCCCCGCCCACTGGCGGCCATGTTTCTTAACGGACCGGAACCACTTTTGAACTCAACCAACATATCATTAAAACAAACATTTTGACAAAGTTACATGAAGATTGGGCATCAAATGTGACTTCTACAGTGTTTACAATTTTTTTCTTTTTTTTGACCTAGTGACCTTGTTTTTGACCCGGCACAACCCAATTTCAAACTCGACCGAGATTTCATTGGGATGAAGCTTCTGACCAAGTTAACGGACGGACGGACGTACGACAGACAAATACCTGTCACAAAAGCTCACCTGAGCAATCAGGTGAGCTAAAAAAGCTTAAATATTTACTATGAAATTAAATTTAATATAATTTAAAATTATTAATAAATAAAATAAAAAAATTAAAAATAATAAAGGGAGATAATTCAAAACTATGGCCGAAAGAGTTATGGTTCATGTTCACTGCACTTTTCCTAGTTGCCATCTGTTTATATTTCTAGTTTCAAGTAAAGCCCTTCAGTAGATTTAGAGTTATGCTCCGGACAAAAATTTACTTTGAATTAATTAAAGGGAGATAATTCAAAAACTAAGGTAGATAGAGTTATGGTTCTTAGTCACTGCACTTCTCCTACTTGCCATCTGTTTATATTCTAAGTTTAAAGTAAATCCATTGAATAGATGTGGAGTTATGCTCTGGACAAAGTTTTGGACGGAAAGACAGACGCACAGAGACTAGAACTATATCCCCTCTGAAAAAAAAGTGACGCGCATAATTAAGCCCTAGCACTGCTTTACATGTTTATATTGGTAAAATAACCTCCATGCTACATAATGAACCCTCTTAATTTAGTGTTTACCTAATCTCTGTCTAAATCCATCACCTGTTCCAATGAATCACCCAAATCCATCAGATCTACCAAACACTAAGAATAATGCTTTACATAAACATGTGTTTATTTCGAACACCAGATCTTGTGAAAATATATGCAGGGTCTCATCTGGGTCTATGCTGTTTGCTCCAACACCAGATCTTGTGAAAATATAACCATGGAAATGTAATTAGAGCATAAGTTATGCTTTCTTATTGGTTGAAAGGTGCTCGGGTTACTTTTACAACAGGTAATGTCAAACTTATGTTTCAAAGTCAGAGCTTGTTTTTCTTCTCTCATGTTTTACAGTAAATATAAAACCATATTTTTGCACAATATAATTATTTCTATGGTATCTGCTGCATAATTATATCACTGAGGGAGAAATGTGGAATGTATTTTTTCCATATAATAGCAATTATTATAATTTAAAATTTTGAGGATTCGTTGGTAATATATATATAATTTAATCTTATTATCAATTTTTGCTAATCTGTATTTCTTATCCTGAGTAGAAAGATTGCATACTTGAAAGAATATCTTTAACTTGACTTACCAATTGTTAATAAAAAAAATCACCAGATAAATGTTGTTTATTATATAATTGTCAAGTCTATTTTATGCATTTTTTTGGGTTTCCAAATTCAATCTAGATTGAGTGACTGCTTCAATTAATAACTGTGACAGCTGTTAAACTTTTCTACTATAAAAGCCATTTTGATAATGCGATAGTTCTCTTAAGTAGAATTTTTATAGTATAATACAGTTAAATAGTGACATATGTGTTACATTAAACGTTAATGAGGTGTAAATGATTATAAAACAAGAGCTGTCAGATGACAGCACGCTCGACTTTTCGAGTGCTTGACAGTTAGAAGGGGAAATTGTTCATATTCAATAAGGTCAAGGTAATATTGTCATATTCTAACTGGAAGAGGACCATAATTGAAACATATTGATTGCTTATGTTTTAAAGAAGTGGTACATTATAGACGATTCTGAGTTCAAGTATATTTTCCACAATCTATTGAACATTTTTAAAGACATAAAACAAACTAGTAAGATTATATTTCAAGTTTGATAGCAATAGCTTGGGTGTGATGGTTGGACAGTCTTAAAAAAATAAAATAATAAACATAAATATTTGCAGTTTTTTTACCATGTTAAAAAAAAATCTTTTTGTGTGTGTGGGGGGGGGGATGGAGAGGGGGAATAATGTGGGTGTGTGGTCATTTATTAGATGATATTTCAAAAATAAGAAGAAAACTAAATTAATAAAAAAAATCGGGGGGGGGGGGATTCTGGGGTGGGGGCTGGGGGATGGTTTGGGTGGAGTCCATTGTGGTATGTCAGGTAAGTGCTGTAAGAGCTGTGTTCGTGAAACACAATGCCTCCTACTGCACCGCTTGGAAGCCATATCTTTGACCTTGAAGGATGACCTTGACCTTTCACCACTAAAATGTTCAGCTCCATGAGATAGGCATGCATGCCAAATATCGAGTTGCTATCTTCAATATTGCAAAATTTGACCATTGACCTTGAAGGATTACCTTGGCCTTTCACCACTCAAAATGTGCAGCTCCATGAGATAAACATGCATGCCAAATATTGAGTTGCTATCGTCAATATCGCAAAATTTGACATTTGACCTTGAAGGATGACCTTGACCTTTAACCACTCAAAATGTGCAACTACATAAAATACGCATGCATGCAAAAATCGAGTCGATATCTTCAATATTGCAAAATTTTACCTTTGACCTTGGAGGATGACCTTGACCTTTCATCACTCAAAATGTGCAGCTCAATGAGATACACATGCATGCCAAATATCAAGTTGCTATCTTCAATATTGCAAAAGTAATGACCAATATTAAAGTTTTCGGACAGACTGACAGACGCCATTTATTTGACCTTTGACCTTGAAGGACGACCTTGACCTTTCCCCACTTAAAACAGCAGCTCCATGAGATACACGTGCATGCAAAATATCAAGTTGCTATCTTCAATATTGCAAAATTTGACCTTTGAACTTTAAGGATGACCTTGACCTTAACCTTTCACCACTCTAAATGTGCAGCTCCATGAGATACACATGCATGCCAAAAACCAAGTTGCTATCTCCAATATTGCAAAATTTGACCTTTGATCTTGAAGGATGACCGTGACCTTTCACCACTCAAAATGTGCAGCCCCACGAGATATGCATGCATGCCAAATATCGAGTTGCTATCTTCAATGTTAAAGTTTTCGGACGGACGGACAGACACCATATATTTGACCTTTGACCTTGAAGAACGACCTACACCTTCCACCACTAAAAATGTGCAGCATCATGAGAAACACATCTATTCCAAATATAAAGTTGCTATCTTCAATATTGCAAAAGTTATGGCCAATGTTAAAGTTTTCGGATGGATGCACAGACTGACGGACATTTCAACTGCTACTGGGGGCATAAAAAAAGGAAAAAATAAATTTTTTTTTTGGGGGGGATTCTGAGGTGGGGCCTGGGGGATGGTTTGGGTGGAGTTCAATGTGGTATGTTCGGTAAACGTTGTTTTGTCAAAGTATGAATCAAATCTGATCCTTAATAAAGAAGTTATAGCAATTTAAGCAAAATTTATTTATTTGACCTTGAGATTCAAGGTCATTCAAAGGTCAAGGTCAAATTCAACTTGCCAGGTACAGTACCCTCATGATAGTAAGAAAATATTTGAAGTCGAAAGCAATAGCCTTGATACTTTAGAAGTAAAGTGCATTTAAACAGTTACACAAAATTTAACAAAATATTCAAAGTTACTAAGTCAAACAAGGGCCATAATTCAGTCAAAATGCCAACCAGAGTTATGTATCTTGTCCTGTACAGACCCCTTATGATAGTTAGCGAGTGTTCCAAGTCTAGAAGCAATAGCTATGATACTTTAGGAGTAAAATGGACCAAAACAAATAACTTAACCACATTTTCAATTTTCTAAGTATAAAAGGGGCCATAATTCTGTCAAAATGCCAGTAAGAGTTACATAACTTTGCCTGCACAGTCCTTTTATGATAGTTATTAAGTGTTGCAAGTATAAAAGCAATAGCTTTGATACTTTAGGAATAAAGTGGACCTAAACACAAAACTTACCAAATTTTTCAATTTTCTAAGTATAAAAAGGGGAACTCTAAAAATAATGCTGACAGAGTTATGCAACTTACCTAATTGTCTTTTTGCCATAAAGAAGTATTCCAAGTTTGAGTTAAGTATCTTTGATAGCGTTAAAGTATAAAAGGGGCCATAATTCTGTCAAAATGCCAGTCAGACTTACATAACTTTGCCTCCACAGTCCCCTTATAATAGTTAGTAAGTGCTGCAAGCATGAAAGCAATAGCTTTGATACTTTACGAATAAAGTGGACCCAAACACAAAACTTAACCAAATTTTCAATTTTCTTAGTATAAAAAGGGGCATAACTCTAAAAATAATGCTGACAGAGTTATGCACCTTGCACCACACAATTGTCTTGTTGCCATAAAGAAGTATTCCAAGTTTTAGTTAGTTATCTTTGATAGTGTTAAAGTTATTTGAGTTAATAAAAAACTTTCACCTACGCCGACGCCGGGGCGAGTACCGTAGTAATACTAGTATAGCTCTCATTTTTCTTCGAAAAGTCGAGCTAAAAAAAAGGTTTGAAAGTGTTTCGTACGTTAGGGGGAGGGGTCCCAGAATTGTGACAGTTTGTGACTGGGGGGAGGGAAGGGGTTAAAAATGTTCAAAAACAGTGTGACATACTTTATGGACGACCCTTTTATTTTTGCAAAGTTTCCAGAAACAGTTTAGAAACAATTAGTTTTGTGATTCCATTTCTCAATCACCAAGAATAGTGATTAAGCAAGCATATTTAAGGACCAATTTAGGTACATTCATTTACAACTACATTGTAACTCATAGGTTTTAATACCACCTTACGTAAACTAATGAAAACAATACTTTTTCATTTACCATTTAAGTTTATATGACCAATGAGGTATATTGTGTATGGACCTAGAATTAACATCTTATCATTAAATCTTTGATAAAGAAATGTGAATTCAGTGTGTACAAACCAAATCATTAATTACATGTACCTAACTCAATACAGTATGTTTTGCAAACAGCACGGCAAACAAAAATAAAACTGAATTTAGGGATCAAATTACCACATTCATTTATACAATTAATTTGTTCATTTAGTTTAGATGCAGTGGTCAAATTTTAATTCACAAATTAAATATACCATTTTATAGTCTGCTGTGCAAACTTGTTAGCTTTGACTTCAAATTAACGATCCATAGCATTGTGATAGGATACCCATACTGTGTTGAACTACATCTAACTTGATCATCTGTGAATTATTACATTTTATAATGTCTAAAAAAAAAGCATATTATGGTGTTCACTTTTCGATATCAATTGAATCTACATGTACATAGAAAATTTGACTATTCATTTTATTACTTTTGGTAAATGCTGAATGTTTTTTACACCTGCTTGGATTCTATATAACACAGCATAAAGGCTAGAAGGCATTCTCAATGTCTGTAAATCTGCAAGAAGATTGCAACGTTTTTAGATGAACCTCTGAAGATCACAGTGTGCAGCCTGAGGCAGTTATGATTCAAGACATGGATAACACTTGAATATCAAGAATTTAGATATAGCTTTTTATAGTTTGAGAAAGAACTTGTACAAATAAGAAAATTATGTACATTGTTTATATTACAAGAATTAATAAATTAAGATTTTACCTACAACTTTACAAAATTATGAAATCACTGATTTACATTTGATTTTGCATTGTCCACAATCTGATGTGCAAAATAATCATTTCCAATAGAGCGAGATAACACTTTGGCTAGATTTCTAGCAACTATGACCAGTTTTAATGCTTTATAACCTTGATGTTATGAGTTGCCCAATTGGACTATTTTTATGTCCCTAAAGTTTCCTGGCTAATTAAGTACAGACCTTTCAACTGCAATGCTGCTGCAATTTCGAAGAGCCAATGATCTTAATTCATGATCCTCATTAATTGCATAGGAAAAATTGCAGAATATTAGATGAAAAAGAATCCAGAATTGATATCCTGGAATACCTGAAGAAAGCAACAATTACCAGTAACTGCTGCATTAAGATAACTGTCTGTTAACAGAGGGGGTAATCATGTGATAATCAAGATGGCGACGTCCATGCCGAGACCGATATTTTTCGCAGTTGTATTCCCTTTATTTCTTTTGCTTAATTTTTAAATGATGCTTACTTTCCAGCCATATCAGTATAAAGGTGATTTTGTGTTAAAATTCGCATTACATCTCGACTTTACTCCCCGCAATTTTTTTTTGTGAAGTTGTAATTAGGTCATCACACTAAGATATTTGCAGAGAATAAAGTCGAGATATAGAACGAATATTAATACAAAATAAACGCTATTAACTTTCTTGCTGATATGGCTGGAAAGTGAGCGACATAAAAAAATTAATACATGTAATAAAGGGTATAAAACGAAGAAAAATACCTGCCTCAGCATGGACGTCACCATCTTGACTATCACGTGATAACCCCAATTGGTAAATAAAATTGCCAGGAAAACTTATGTAAAACCTGATCTTTATACAAGAAATGACGAAATAATGTTATGCAAAAAAATCTAGACATATTTGGGTAAAAACCATTCACCCCAGCAGTACATTAACTGAGGGCGCTATTGTTATAAAGATATGCCTGAAAATAAAGCTTTTTCTGAGATGGCAGGACAGTAAAATAGGAATTATTTCTTAATTTATTATTCATGTCAGCAATCCCCAAAATAAATATTGCAAGCACTCCATTGTTTGCATCACAAAGGCTTATCGGTATAAATGTAACAAGGGCTGTTTGTAAAACATGCATGCCCCCCATATGGGCTGTCAGTTGTAGTGGCAGCCATTGTGTGAATACGTTGTGTTTTTTTGTGTGTCACTGTGACCTTGACCTTTGCCCAAGTGACCTGAAAATCAATAGGGGTCATCTGCCAGTCATAATTAATGTACCCATGAAGTTTCATGATCCTAGGCCTAATTATTCTTGAGTTATCATCAGGAAACCATTTTACTGTTTCGAGTCACTGTGAACTGGACCTTTGACCTAGTGACCTGAAAATTAATAGGGGTCATCTGCCAGTCATGATCAATGTACCTATGAAGTTTCATGATCCTAGCCGTAAACATTCTTGAGTTATCATCCGGAAACCATTTTACTATTTTGAGTCACTGTGACCTTGACCTAGTGACCTGAAAATCAATAGGGGTCATCTGCCAGTCTTTATTAATGTACCCATGAAGTTTCATGATCCTAGGCCTAAGTGTTCTTGAGTTATCATCCAGAAACCATCTGGTGGACGGACTGACCGACGGACAACCAACGAACGGACATGTGCAAAACAATATACCCCCTCTTCTTGGAAGGGGGGCATAATAAATTATCTCAATTTAACACAGGGATTATTTACATGTATTAGAAAATCTATGTATATATACTTTATTTCTAAGGGTACTCGACTCATAATACCTGTTTTTTCAAATGTGCATTTACATAATACTTAATTGTGTAGCTACAGCGATTTTTTCCATCTTTATGAAGTACCCTGGTTCTGTAAAAACAATTTTCCCAATCAAAGAAAAAATACAGAATTCCCAATTGCCGTCCAAAAATTCCAAAACTGAAGGAAAGTTGTCCATTTTGTTTCAAAAGAACATTATGTACATGTATTAGTGAACAAATAAAATGAGAACTGGAATTGAATATTAAAAAGGCATGTCAGAAGTATTTAGATGGGTTTGTGCAATTAAGAAAAATCCAATTAAAACAACCAATAATTCTCAAATCTGAAGATTTAAGGATGCAAATTTTCAAAATTTCAGGGTTTTTGTCCTAATTTTCCACAATTGGCTAAGTTACTTTCCCTATTGGGAAGAATAACAGTTTTAACAAAAAATGTGCATGTTAGATAAATGTATTAACAATTATGTTACTTGTTAAATTGTACACACACCATAGTATGCACTAAACCTTTCACATGAATTCTTTTTCGTAAAGCTATATACACTCAGCAATCAGCATAGGTAATCAAAAAGAACATACATCATGGAAGAAAAGGCATCACATTAAAACAGTAACTTTAAGTGCTCTTATTATACATGTTCTTGCATTTTTTCAAATCTAGGTACAATGTACTAAAAAAGTTTCTGTCATTTTTAAAAGATTACTGCATGCTTTACTTTTGGTGTTATGATAACATGCAAGTTTTAACCTACCACAAACACCTCCGCAATAGCGATACAGTGTCCAGTGAGTAACATGTTCATAAATGTGAGTTGTTGCCTATCTCGGATTCCCCCACTGAGTCTGTTACATATACATGCTTAATAATTATCCAGATGTCAATAATAATAACAACAATATAGTGATCATGAAATTTTCACTGTAGCCACTTTTTGGACACATCCCTACTTTGTCCCATCACAAAATGAACAAGAATTGAAACATCACGACTCTATTTCATTTTAATTTTTGCTGGCTCATTTGGTTTCTTTGAAGAACTAGCTCCTGATGGACTGGCAACCATTTTAAAGGCCTTTGCTTCTACTGACTTCACCTTTTGTGTGATCTCTTGCTCAATGTTTGTTTTAATTGCCTTGTCCAAAGCCTGAAAATAACAACAATATATCAGGGTAACTTAGTTCAGCTGTATCCAAAACTGATAACCGATAGTTTTAAATACCAAACCAAATATATGGCAATATCATTTTTTATACCAAAACCACAGCTTTGGCAATGTCAGAAGATAAGACATACCATTAGTACCGGTAAGTTGATTTGTTTGTGAAGGGAAATTGTTTATAAACATTTCTATTCAAAGCCAACTTAATTTCATCTACCAATAGTCTATGTAATGCAAGAAATATATGAATATACAGTCCAACCTGTCAATAAAGACCACTCAAGGGATTTGGTCGTTGTGGTCTTTGTTCACAGGTGGTCCTTATTCGCAGGGTCGATCGAAACTTTGCAAAATATGCTAGTACACATGTAGTTTTTTAACAGGTACCTTATCTATGTATGTGCTCTTTTGTTTAAATGTTTGAATACTTATGCATATATAATGAAATAAAGGATTGAAAACACAGTTTTGTTTTACATTTGTATATTTATTACATGTTGCTGTTTCTTTTTACAAAAGACTCGAGCCAGCCATTGCTAGCCTTAAAGTCCAAATATCCTAACTCACACGCAAACTTCAAGGCTTTTTCCTGGATCATAGGTCCAGACACAGACAAGAGCCTTGCACTTGCGTCAACAAACCACTTATGCACTAAGTCATTCACTGCACGAATTCCGACTTACGCTTAGGGCGTTTACTTTCACAGTTTACGTTCTCCTCGAATTCGTCCATAATCTCATGTTTACGCTTTAAAATGCTCTGACTTTGAGTTTTTCCTACACCAAGATCATTATAGCCACTCGTCTACAACTGTGTCCTTTACCTAACAAACTAATGACCTTAACGCGTTCTTCCAACGTCAAGAACTTAGGCTTGGAAGCCATGTGGTTAACTCGAACTGACAATTTACTTTTCTATAATCTATGAACGTCTTATTACGGAGAAATTTAAGAAGAGAATGACTATCAAAATGTTTGTCTTTAATAGGCATCGTAAATGATATGAAACCGTTAATTTCCATAATGAGTTTATGAAAGCCCCAAATTTGTCTTTGATATTTTCGGCAATTAGTACATTAATCGCGAGTCACTTGAATACAAAGGCAAATTTTTACACTTTTGACAAACTGTCAAATGTATAAAAGAAGCAGGCGACTACCAATTAGCAATGCATGTTAAATAAACAAACAAATGCCATCGAGTGCAATAAACTGTCACTTGCCAATATCTCCATAGCGACCGACGAGTCCACTGGTAAGATGTGTATCACGTGACTACGCAGCGTCCTGGCGGCCATTTTGTTTTTTTAAAGTTGCAAAATCGTTGATTTTCATGATTGCAGTGGTCGTTGTAAGCTATCAAAATGGAGATTTGGGAATGTAAAAGGGTGGTCGTTGGTCTTTGTTCACAGGTGGGCTTTATTCGCAGGTTCAATATATAGTGAAATCGTTCGGGAGAAAATCGGTGTGGTCGTTATTGACTGTTGGTCGTTATTAACAGGCGGTCGCTCGGGCAGGTTGGACTGTACTAATTATTTGGTTGATTCCTTTAAGACAGAGTTTTCTAAAGTTTTTAGTTACAAATACATTTTATAAAATAATTGACACCATTGTGTAGATGAGCAACTGACACTCAGTTGTTAACTCTTAGGGCTTTCATTTAAACAGAATTGCAAGGGATCCCCCTTTAATTTTAAGGTCCCAAATTGGTAAAATATGAGGCCCCTCTTCCACGATTATGCCTCACCATTTTATGCCCTCATGCTCTTTTCTGTTTTAATGTTCTCTTAAATAAATTTACCGGTACACACAATGATTGTATTGGCTATTGATGATTTTATTGATAATAATTAAGTATTGCTTAAATACTTGGTATTATCATCAAATTATTTTTAATAGGGAACATGCCTCAAAACTTGACCATACATAACTTAACCATACAACAATTTTTTAGGAAAGAGGCCGCCCTGCCCTTAAAGCCCCCAATTGTCATTTTTGTTGTCTGGCTTTATCCCTGATTAATGAATCCATTAGTCTCATAAATAATTTTTACTAAATACAAACTATGGCAAATTGGTTAAACATAATCATGTGTACATAGTCACCTTCTTCAGTTTAGCTTGCTCCATGACCTTGTGTTTCTTTGGTGCAATGTATCTGGCTAAAAATAGAAACAAAAACAAGATGAAGTTCAATTACTTTGGATATTTCAGTCCGAGGAAAAATATTTTTACTCTTCTTTAAACTTTTGTGACCAAAAGCATTTCTTTCGAGAAACCTGACTGACAATAATTTTTTTGGCTGAAAATAAAGTTGATTGGTATTCGAGTTTCAGATTTTGATCATTTATACCAAACAGTGTACACAAAAATCTTTAAATGAAATACAAGAAATTATGAAATATTTCCTATCACAGCATTAATAAAACAAGATAACATTTTTTATTTGATATGCAAGGTTTAATTAAAATGATTTTACTACAATACATACAGTACAGCCAAAGCGGCACAAACATAATCCGCGGCTACGCCACGGCCAGATTATTAGTCCGCGGCGGCCGAATCGTGTGTTCACGCGGCGTATCGCCGAGGCACTCGGCATCGATCCGCGCAATGACGCCGAGTCTGTATTAACCTCGCGTACTTTCGCGGAGTAAATCCGCCGCAAACGTACGCGGCGGATCGAGTGAAAAGATATCCACCTACATTTACATACATGTATGTGTAGCGTAGAATTAATTACGCGCAACTGTTTATGTTTCGTTCGATTATCATTATTATATTTGTAATCCGAAACACACTTCCGAATTTTAATGCTAACGCGTCCTTTGGCAAATTCTAGCGTCAAATAAACAGTGCTAAAATATCCTTTGTTTCATAAAAAGCGCGCGAAAATTATGCAGACATGTAGAACGTCGTTTGGAAAGTTTGGGTGTATTTTGTGTTGTATAAATACATGAACATCACGTCAGGCGTAAATCGCGTGTTCAGTGGAGAAAAAAAACGCCCCGATTAGACGTTATTTCATCATCTCTATAAATAGTAACAAATGCCCAAATGTATTTGATACTTAAGGAAATATTGAGAATGTTTGTGTATCATAAATATTTACCAGCATTTGCTTTAAAACTGGAATATACGGGATTATCGGGTAATTAGTAGCGATATTAATCGATAATATGAACAAAATAAAACGTGTTTATATATGCATATTCAAACAATAGTTATAATAAGCTGATAATTAACAAAACTCTAAATACGTCGTCACCGTCTTGATTATTGATGTGGCTTCAAACTGCTAATTTTCTCAGCTAAAATATAATAGCGGAATCAACATGCAATTAATTTATAAATCCACCATATGCTGGAGCCTTGACCACTTGTATGTGCGAAAACATAATTACGTGACCTTGTTTATGTGTGAATTACATACGCTACGGGCGGGAAACAAACTTAATAATTGGCCAGACACATTAACTATGCTTACATGTATATGCAAATACAATCCGCGCACAATAAATTTATTATGATTTTAATTATTATTATAATTGTTCTTTCAAAATTTGTTAACTACATGTAACTAATAATTAAAAAAAAAATATTTCATGATCGCATCGACTCGGCATCATGTCGCGGACCGCGGCATGCCTCGGCGGACAGATGCGAAGTTTCGCGGCGAAATGCGACTTGCCGCCGCATGCTGACGCGGCTTCAACGACTGACGCGGCATCGACTCGTTTCGCCTTGCCGCCGCGGATCGCGAAATACGTTTGTTCCGCTTTGGCTGTACTGTATAATGATCATATATGCTCACTTATCGTAAGCATACAGGGGTGTCAATTGTCACAAATTAAAAATCCGGAAAATTAGGAAAAAGTCCCCAACGGAGATAAAGGGCTGTGCCTTATCCCCCCTCTTTGAGCCCTCACTTATTGTACTATTTAATAGTCTTTCTAGTTGCAATTTCTGGTGAATACTATGCGTAATATTATAAATCAGACAGTACATATCTCCGCATGTGTATTCGTCATAGTATGTTTGTTTATGGCCTTCAAACATAAATTGAATCGGCGAAAAATGCAGTATCCGAAAACAACAATCTGAAAAATGTGTGTTTTGTGCATGAAACAAAATGTGCATATCGTTTGAATGCCAAAAATTTGAAAGCCATTTACCTAGCAAATATGTAATCAATATATAATTTGGCGTACATATTGCTTTACAATATGCTATTGCACAACTTTACTTTGCTTATCGATCACTTAGAATATTTCATGATGGCGGACATGTGTGGCGTTTGGTTGACATGTAAGATTTCGGAAAGTAGCGACGATTTTTCAACAGTTACCGTCGCGAAAATACATTACATATATGATGTTTTACACACTTGCCTCCTTTTTTCATATTTTGCTTTTTCGTTCTATTCTTTTCTTTCTTTGACGCGATTCCTGGCGCATTTAGCTTTTTATTTCCTTGAGCCATGGAATGTCAACTACCATGTAAACGAATCCAGAAAAATATCAACAATGTGTCTGAAAGGACTGTCAACAATTTTTATCAGGGGGAGTAACTCAAAATATTATTGAGCTCTTTTTGGAGGTATGACGATTTCTAAATTAATGATCGTATTACAACATCCAAAAAATAGTTCAGTGTTTGGGATATTCGCATCAAAATATCTCCCTTCAAGTAAGTGTGTGGTGACCTTGCGTCATGTTACCATTATTGTACCAAAATAATTAATCAAGTATTAAATTCCATAATTGTCACATAGGATAGACGTAGAAATCAATCGAAGGACCAATGCTAATGAGGGTCCATACAATAACCGAAAAGCACCGAAAAGCACCGAAAAGCACTCAATTTCTCTCTATATATATGCAATATATCGTTTTTAGTGTATGTTAACGAGTTTAATTAGTAATAAATGGTTATATGATTGTATGTTTATACTACATTGTGCCCAAAATGGTAAATATCGGCAATTACCGACCGAAAAGCACTTCATGTGGAAACCGAAAAGCACTCAATTTCTCGCTATATATATGAATATTTGCGTTTCTATTGTGTGTAAACGGATCAAATTAGTTATAAATGGTTATATTTCATGCATATTTATACTACCTTGGGTTTATTATGAGGTATTAAGCCCCAAAATTGGATAAATATCGGCAATATACCGACCGAAAAGCACTTCAAGTGAAGACCGAAAAGCACTCAATTTCTCGCTATATATATGAATATTTGCGTTTCTATTGTGTGTAAACGGTTTAAATTAGTTATAAATGGTTATATTTCATGCATATTTATACTAACTTGTGTTTATTATGAGGTATTAAGCCCCAAAATTGGATAAATATCGGCAATATACCGACCGAAAAGCACTTCATGTGAAGACCGAAAAGCACTCAATTTCTCGCTATATATATGAATATTTGCGTTTCTATTGTGTGTAAACGGTTTAAATTAGTTATAAATGGTTATATTTCATGCATATTTATACTACCTTGTGTTTATTATGAGGTATTAATGCCCGAAATTGGATAAATATCGGCAATATACCGACCGAAAAGCACTTCATGTGAAGATCGAAAAGCACTCAATTTCTCGCTATATATATGAATATTTGCGTTTCTATTGGGTGTAAACGGATTGAATTAGTTATAAATGGTTATATTTCATGCATATTTATACTACCTTGGGTTTATAACGAGGTATAAATGCCCGAAATTTTATAAATATCGGCAATATACCGACCGAAAAGCACTTCATGTGAAGACCGAATAGCACTCAATTTCTCGCTATATATATATAATATTTGCGTTCCTATTGTGTGTAAACGGTTTAAATTAGTTATAAATGGTTATATTGCATGCATATTTATACTACCTTGTGTTTATTATGAGGTATTAATGCCCAAAATTGGTTAAATATCGGCAATATACCGACCGAAAAGCACTCCCGCGACAGCAGAGAATCACCGAAAAGCACTCAAGTTCTCTATATATACATGCAAGTTAACTATAAGGGCCGATTTTAATGGATTGAAAAGATGTACATATTTATTTAGTCAATAATGACTTCATTAAATAAAAAGTTTAAATATAAAGCTCATTACTATTTTTGGTGGCCACCGAAAAGCACTCCCCGCGACAGCACAGAATCACCGAAAAGCACTCAATTTCTCTATATATAAACGAAACTAAGCTATAAGTGCCGTTTATAATGGATTGAAAAGATGTACATATTTATTTAGTCAATAATGACTTCGTTAAATATTGATTTAAGTTTAAAGATAAAGCACAAGCACTCAATTTCTCTCTATATTTAATATAATCAATGATGACTTCGTTAAATATTGATTTAAGTTTGAAAATAAAGCACTATATATATATGAGGCGCGTTCTGAGAAAAGTTGGCTTAATGCATGTGCTTAAAGTGTCGTCACTGATTAGCCTGTGCAGTCCGCACTGCTAATCAGGGACGACACTTTTCGCCCAAACGTGATTTTCGGTGAGGAGTGACTTCCTTGAAACTAAAAATACCATAAAAGCGGAAAGTGTCGTCCCTGATTAGCCTGTGCGGACTGCGTAGGCTAATCTGGGATGACATTTTACGAACATGCATTAAGCTCTTTTTTCTTCCCAGAACACGACTCATATATACATGAGGTAGTTTGCCAACATAATGAATATGTTGCCCAGCTCTTGCCACGTGGAGGCCACCTCTTGTAAGAGCCAAATTTTGAAAAAAAAGGCCGAAATATTCCCGAAAATTTATGCAAGAAATAAAAAAAAACGGAAATAGTCCCATTTGTATAAACAAGAAATTAAATATTTGCAGCTGTTTGTAATGAAATAAAACTGCACAGCTTAAGATAAGCTTGTCTGTCAACGATTATGTTACCCTCAAGTTCAAATCAGATTATGATTATAGAAAGTAATGATATGTAAAAAAAAATCCAGGACATACACCGGCATTTGGGACGCAATGTGTATATAAATATATGGTACATACTAACTAATAAGTGGTACATAATATAAAAAACATAGAATAAAAATTGATAAACTATACATACAACTATGTTACATATACATATGCAAAGAAGGTAGTAAAGTTCGAATAAAAGATAGATTAAACAAAATAAACAAAGATACAACTATGTTACATAGACATATGCAAAGAAGGTACAAAAGTTATAAAATTCAAGATCATGATTATAATAACAAATGTGAACAATGATAAAAAACCAGGTATGATTATCATTAAGATTTGTAAAGAAATCTATACGACGGGGCATTTAAATCGTGTTTCATTTATTTTCAGATATAAATATCAACGGAATGCACAGGTAAACTATCAGTGAGTTTTAATTACAACACAACTGATCGAAGGTGTTAATACTGTTATCTTATCAGCGGGGTGTTAATTAAATAGCATCCGATTGAAGGTGCGATAGTCTTAATACACGCAGCGCGCAATCTGATTACCCGCTGCGCACACGCGTCAATATGATAGAAATGGGGTTTAATTTCCCACTAAACAATGTTACAGTTTTGTCTGCCTCAGAAGCCGTTGCTTGGTCATTTGTCAGTTCATCATTCTGATTTGCATCACTGCTCTCAGATAATGAGTTTTCAAAAGACCTTTCAACAGTTTCCGAGTGGTCATAATCGGAGTCGTCACCATCAATTACCACAAAAGTTGCATTAGCAGGAATTGAACATGTTTCTACCTTTGTAACTTTAATATCATCACTGAGTGGCGAAACATCATTTACTAAAATTTTGTTTGCAGGAATCAATGGCACAAAATGGTTAGGTTCTAGTCTGATTATCTCCGAGCGAGACATTTGAGACCACATTATTGTTATATCAGGTGACATGTCTTTACATCCCCTACCCACAACACGCCGTGTTAAGACTTCGGACGTATAGTCCGAGAATGGCTGAGGCGGATAGTACGACTTAATGCATTTTTTGATTACTGCGCTTACCACAAAGATTAGCTCGACGACTGACCAAGTGTATAGACCTATAACATCATGCAACAAATTTGAATATTCCGCCTTAAGTATTCTGTCATCGGCGAGGAACTGATCAGATTTGTAGTAACTTTCGTTTTCAATAAGTTCAAGAGCAGATAACAATCTCAACAAAATATGTTGCTCTTCACTACCATTCAAACATTTTGAAATAGATCTAAACAGACAGTTGCCGTCACCGATTGTTTTTATAGGTGTGTAATGCCCTATCATTGCAGGATGAAATTTGTGCAGAATATTGATCGCCATCTTGTCCGCGTCTGAAGACGGGAACGTAACATCAGTCTGCTGTAATCCCACATTATACGCATCTAATAGTTTCCTTTCGGACTTAGCAGCATTTATCAATGCATTTTTCTTTTTTGACTGTAATGCGGCCCGAAGTCTGTAAAAAGAGGGTGTCCCGAAGAGTTGACTAAATTTCTACAGCTAACATTTAATCAAGCGCGTAAACTTCTCAAAAAACGATATTTCCCTATTTCCGTTCACATTTTAAAAATGTATGTATTAATGGCTTACTAACGCTCGATTGGTCATTGTCGGCTCGGGTACTACCTACATGTACCCGGTCGATATTAGACTGTACCCCAGTTGTATTTCCCGCCCAAAATCCGATGTCGTAAAACGCGCTAACGATTATCTTAAACAAACTTCTGTTAAGAAAAACTGCATCAACATGAGTATGAGTTACTTAAGAGTACCCGGGGTACATGTAAGTTTTACCCGAGCCGACAATGACCAATCGAGCGTTACTAACAGTAAAATACCCAACAGCGGTATAATGTTATAGATTTATTTTTGCATTAACATTAATTCAAAACATTTTTAGTTCAAAATGTTATTCACGTTAAATAAATACATCAGTTCTTCTGTTCATTTGCATCAAATTAAAGGTTAAAGTCCGATTGTTTTTAAAAAACTGCTATTTTATGAATATATCAAGCATGTACACTTAACAATAATGATGTTTTAAAATTTTGTGAAGTGCGCGGGCCATTGAACGTTGAGATAAGCAATGTTGCGAATTAAATTACACATAATTAAAAACTTATTTATTGTAGGATACCGATTACACGGAGCTTGATTACGCTGCGAACTAGAACTCTGCCGCAATGTATCTCCAATGAAAGATGTAACATTAATTCAAGCACGTATACTTACCAAAAAAAAGATATTTCTTTATTTCCGTTATCAGTTTAAAAATGATGGTATTAAGGTGTTACTAAACAGTAAAATACCCAACAGCGATCGGGATTAATGCACTTGGCCGCTAGACGAAAAATTTTATACAACTATTCTGGGCAAATTTCACTTTCAATAAATACATCAGTTATTTTTATCAACCAAATTCCTGTTGTGTGCTACTGTTTCTTATCAGAATTATATATTTTACAATACACCATCAGACCCGAATGAATACACCATTTATTCCAAGCAGGTAAATAACAATTACTATAATAAAACAGTGGAAGTCTACACGGTGTATTAGCAACCTGCTGTGGTGATCTTATCAGTTCAATACACAGGAACATGGCTACTGTACTGGAATTGGAATTACAGCCAAAATAACTGTTTTCATTTCAGTCTACACTGTGTATTAGCAACCTGCTGTGGTGATCTTATCATCTCAATACACAGGAACATGGCTACTGTATTGGAAATATCGGATTTACAGCCAAAATAACTTTCATTTATTGCTGAAGTGGTGTGCACTAACAATTGATCCACCTCACCGTTGCACTTTTTTTTATTACATTAATTAATTTACTGAGTCGGCGCTGCGCTAATAAAGTGTGATGGTGGAAATTAAGAAATAAGATATATTTTCGCATGAAAACTGAATACACATGATACATGGATAAAATATATATAAGACACATTTGAATTTTTCATTTCTCCAAAAATTAGCACGTAGTCACATATATATAAGATAGATTAAATACCAGAAAACAATATAAGTAAGACACATTTGCATCTTTCATATCTTAAAAAAACAACATGTGAATTTAAAGAAATACATTTATTACTGGCACTAGCTATTCTAAAAGTCGGCCGTCAACATAAGTTCAAAGAAGGAACCACAATTAAATACGATCCATTTTCGAATGGTACTGATTGTATAGCAAGTAGTCACATATTAATTTTAGCTTGCATTAGTTAAAATAATTTTGTTAATTTTGTTAATTAAGGTCAAATTAATCTGTTCTTTAGAGATTACAAGGGTTTAAAGACGGCGCTAATAAAGTGTGATTGTGCCCGTGCCTGAAATATACGTGACACGTTGCCACGTTGTTTTTTCTGCACTCATTTGGGGAGCTATTGAATTTCAAGTGTACATGTTGATTTTTTTGTATCTTCAATTAAAATCGCTATTATTAATACAGAGCACATTAACTAAAAGTCATGCTGCAATTTCTATTCAAGAGTTTCACGTCAATTAGAAATACTTAAAACATATACATCAATTTACGTATAAGATGATAAACACCATGAAATGCTTTTCGGTTGGTACATTGCCGATATATTTATAACTTGCTACCTGTTTTTTATAAAAAAATATATATTATATTCGATTTTTAACATGAATGTCTCAGTCCTCTAAACCGAAAAGATCCGTAACATAAAATAGTGTCTTTGTGTCGTATGAACGAATCTGCACTAAAACTAAGATTAGATTCACATCGTACATCGAATAATTAATTGAGCACATGTAAATCAACAAAACTGTACATTAATTCACACGAGCCGCACTGTTCGGACATGAATTAAAGGCACCGATCATAACGCAACTTCTCATCATTATCTGGAATATAATTAATTGAAGGTGCGAAAATCTATTTCCAAACTGCTTTGTGCTGATTAAAGAAGCGTACCGGCCGTTCGTTCACAAGTTGTTAATGATGACTTCAGACATTAAAATTAAGTTTCAATATGAACAGACTTTGACTAAATAAATATGTACATCTTTTCAATCCATTAAAATCGGCCCTTATAGTTAACTTGCATGTATATATAGAGAACTTGAGTGCTTTTCGGTGATTCTCTGCTGTCGCGGGAGTGCTTTTCGGTCGGTATATTGCCGATATTTAACCAATTTTGGGCATTAATACCTCATAATAAACACAAGGTAGTATAAAAATGCATGCAATATACCATTTATAACTAATTTAAACCGTTTACACATAATAGGAACGCAAATATTATATATATATAGCGAGAAATTGAGTGCTTTTCGGTCTTCACATGAAGTGCTTTTCGGTCGGTATATTGCCGATATTTATCCAATTTCGGGCATTAATACCTCGTTATAAACACAAGGTAGTATAAATATGCATGAAATATAACCATTTATAACTAATTCAATCCGTTTACACCCAATAGAAACGCAAATACTCACATATATAGCGAGAAATTGAGTGCTTTTCGGTCTTCACATGAAGTGCTTTTCGGTCGGTATATTGCCGATATTTATCCAATTTCGGGCATTAATACCTCGTTATAAACACAAGGTAGTATAAATATGCATGCAATATACCATTTATAACTAATTTAAACCGTTTACACATAAAAGGAACGCAAATAATATATATATATAGCGAGAAATTGAGTGCTTTTCGGTCTTCACATGAAGTGCTTTTCGGTCGGTATATTGCCGATATTTATCCAATTTCGGGCATTAATACCTCGTTATAAACCCAAGGTAGTATAAATGTGCATGAAATATAACCATTTATAACTAATTCAATCCGTTTACACCCAATAGAAACGCAACTATTCATATATATAGCGAGAAATTGAGTGCTTTTCGGTCTTCACATGAAGTGCTTTTCGGTCGGTATATTGCCGATATTTATCCAATTTTGGGGCTTAATACCTCATAATAAACCCAAGGTAGTATAAATTTGCATGAAATATAACCATTTATAACTAATTCAATCCGTTTACACCCAATAGAAACGCAAATATTCACATATATAGCGAGAAATTGAGTGCTTTTCGGTCTTCACATGAAGTGCTTTTCGGTCGGTATATTGCCGATATTTATCCAATTTCGGGCATTAATACCTCGTTATAAACACAAGGTAGTATAAATATGCATGCAATATACCATTTATAACTAATTTAAACCGTTTACACATAATAGGAACGCAAATATTATATATATATAGCGAGAAATTGAGTGCTTTTCGGTCTTCACATGAAGTGCTTTTCGGTCGGTATATTGCCGATATTTATCCAATTTCGGGCATTAATACCTCGTTATAAACCCAAGGTAGTATAAATGTGCATGAAATATAACCATTTATAACTAATTCAATCCGTTTACACCCAATTGAAACGCAAATATTCATATATATAGCGAGAAATTGAGTGCTTTTCGGTCTTCACGTGAAGTGCTTTTCGGTCGGTATATTGCCGATATTTATCCAATTTCGGGCATTAATACCTCGTTATAAACCCAAGGTAGTATAAATGTGCATGAAATATAACCATTTATAACTAATTCACTCCGTTTACACCCAATAGAAACGCAAATATTCATATATATAGCGAGAAATTGAGTGCTTTTCGGTCTTCACATGAAGTGCTTTTCGGTCGGTATATTGCCGATATTTATCCAATTTCGGGCATTAATACCTCGTTATAAACCCAAGGTAGTATAAATGTGCATGAAATATAACCATTTATAACTAATTCAATCCGTTTACACCCAATAGAAACGCAAATATTCATATATATAGCGAGAAATTGAGTGCTTTTCGGTTTCCACATGAAGTGCTTTTCGATCGGTAATTGCCGATATTTTCCATTTTGGGCACAATGTAGTATAAACATACAATCATATAACCATTTATTACTAATTAAACTCGTTAACATACACTAAAAACGATATATTGCATATATATAGAGAGAAATTGAGTGCTTTTCGGTGCTTTTCGGTTATTGTATGGACCGTGCTAATGATAATTGTTATCCTATCAAAATGATGACTTAACAAACTGATTGGAAAGATGTAATAAAAAGCCAAGGATGCCAACCTATGTATAGCATTGTTTGACAATTGATTCCTTGCTATAGATCATGGACTGCATGATAAGATTGTAAAGCTTGATTGGTCATTGTCAACTCCGGTACTACTAAAATGTACTCGGGAACTCTTAAGTATACTTACATGTACCCCAGGTACAGTAAAAGTCCTTAAACGTACCGGACTGATATTAGTCTGTACATAAGTTGTATTCCAGCCCATAATCCGATGTTGTAAAACGCGCTACCGATTACCATAAACCGATATTGTTTATCTTAAACAAACTTCTCTTTTAGTTTTAATGAAACTGCATGAACATGCTTTTTGAGTATGAGTTTCCATAATAAAGAGGTCATTTAACAGAAAATTTACATAAATGTTAACATAATTATTTTGTTTTAAAGCCAACAACAACCGATTTAGCGTCAAAATTCCAGGGTACGTTTTAGTATATTTACCGTACCCGGGGAACATGTAAGTATACTTAAGAGTACCCGGGGTACATGTAAGTAGTACCCGAGCCAACAATGACCAATTGAGCAATAATAAGATTACTTTCCTGCCCTTACAGCTTGAGGGGCTACTTGTGTATATTTCAAATTTTTATTTGCTGAACATAATCTTTACAATTTTATTTGCAGATGTAAAACATGGCAGAAGCCAAATTTGATGACATTTTTGAGGACAGCGATATCAAGTCCAATGAAGTAGACACTATCCATTATAGTGATGATGAAAGGGACTCCGATTCATATAATATTGACCGGTTTAATTCCAGTATTTTTCCCCAGAGATCACAGTCGGATGCTGAGCTCACACGGCGAGATATTCAGAGCATTTTAGCAGGAGCTACCTCAGCCGGTAACTTTGATGAACTTGACTCTGAACCGCCACTGTCTGGAAAGCGTGTGTCAGAAAGTGCCCGTGTCTTTTTTGATCTTTCGAAAATAGACCAAGAGATTGAAAGTAGTATAAGCACTGCTGCTAGCACAAAAACGTTAAAAGATATCAGGTTTAGATTACGACTGAATCAGAGTCCCTTGGAGACAATTCCGCAGGATGAGATCCTGGTGACAAAAAAGAAAACCAAAGTTTCCTACAGCTCCCTGAGCAGCTGCACTAAAACATACTCCTCTGACACTCTTGACGATATAGAAGAAAGTGATGACTCCATTGAGGCAGAACATGTTGAGGCACTGCATGTGGAACATTATGGCAGCTACTACAGCAAATATCCTCTGACTCTAAATGTAAGTCAGAACTCCACTACCTCAGGAGATAATCACGCATCGTGGCAAAACAAGCACAACTTGAAATTGAAGTATCAACAGTTTTGTAATGTAATGGAAAAAAGTATAACGGAATTAAAGTGTGCAACTGGATCTGCTGAAATAAAACCCTTAACAAAAATTAATGAAACCATGGAGGAGGCATGGAACTACAAAGTTTATGGCAGAGATTTGGCATACGGTCTTTGTGATATTATACGAAATGAAAGTGTATTAAGTCTTTTGATAAAAAATTGTGAAAGTGACTGCAAGGAAATATTGATTGCCACCACCTCCTTGCTGGAACAGGTAATGTCTTATCAGAACCGTGTTATGATTGCGGAGGAAGGACTTGAGGTGGTTGTGAGAATGACTCAGAAAAATATTGGAGAACATAACCTGGCCATGAGTATGACCGGAATCCTTGAAAATCTGTTCAAAGTCAGTGAAGAAGTGTCAAAAAAAGTTATAGAGTTCGGTGGTCTGGACACGATTCTCCACTGGAGTCGCAGTACAGATGTTAAGGTGCTACGCAGGTGTGCTAAGGCGTTGTCAAATCTGTCACTGTTTGGTGGACCAGAAAATCAACAAACAATGACTCATTATAAAGTACCTGAATGGCTTTTTCCATTGGCTTTCATGGAAGATAAGCACATTAAATACTATGCCTGTCTTTCTATAGCAGTTCTAGTTGCAAATAAGGAACTGGAAGCTCAAGTTATGAAGTCAGGGACGCTAGAACTTGTTTTACCGTTTGTGAGCACAGAGAAGCCAGATGTGTTTGCCCACAGTGACTACAGTCACCAGCAGGGGAGGGACCCAGTTTGGCTGGCAAAGCTGAAGCCCCTACTGTATAGCCGACGACCCGAGGCTCAAGCCCTCGCAGCCTTCCACTTTGCCATGGAGGCGGCAATCAAATCAGAGCAAGGAAAGAATGATGTAAGTGTTTAAATGTTACTGATGAACAATTAATTTTATAACTAAGTCTATTTATACATGGTGATTTTGTTTGCTCAGTTAACAGGGGCTAATAAACAGGACCCATTACCAGGTGGTTACCTTAGCAAATGCCGGCTTGCTTTACTGGGTAAACATGTTGGGGTAAATAATGAACCACATACACACCCCACTTTTAGTGCTTTCCACAGGCTTTTTGTCAGGCGCCCCGGGGCTGATAGGGGTGGTTCGGGAGGGGTGTCTCCTCCCAACGTTGATTTTAAAAAAAAATAACGTGTCAATTCACGTTCTGTGGTGCGTTATAACTCAAAGAAATACAGCGTCAAAAGACATCATTTGGTGCGCTATGACTCTTCAAGAAAATCCCCCCTGTCATTTAAGAAAATATATAAATTTTTATATTGTTTAATTGTTTTAAAACTTTTCCGCACAAATAGTAAAATCCCGACTCGAACGATTCCCCAATACATCCGTTTCAACCCGACTCTATTACTGTATACTTACTATTTTTCAAGTTTCTATTTATTACCCGATAACCCCGTTTATTCCGTTTTTATAAATCACTTTCTGGTTAATATTTACGATTAAAGCTCTCAATTATTTCTTTAACACAAACCTTGCCATTTTGCTACAGTATCAAATAAATTTTAAGTGACTATAGATTTGATAAAATATTGCCTCTGAACATGCGTCAATGCCCTGACGTGTTGTGTGCTTGTTAAAACGCTCAATTACCGCACGCTTTCTATGCAAATGACCAGGGACCTATTTGTATAGGTCCCTGAAATGACACGACGTTGTAATGCTGAATAATTTTCACGCTCTTTTTAATTGAGAAAAAAATTCAACACAAAATAAATTTGCACTGCTAACTTGAAGCAAGAATATTTTAATGTTGCGGTAACATTTACATTTGGAAGTATGTGTCGGATTAAAAACGCCTTAACATCGACTTACGGGAATGGGTTTCAGATTACACATTTAATTATTCCCATTTGAGATTTTAACAAATATTAACAGTTGCGTTATGAATTCAACGATAATTCGTTTAAACACTTTACGAGTCAAATAAATGTTTAATGGAATTATGCATGAAATTCACGTTGTCCAAAAGGATTACGGCCGGTTGTCATCATCAGTCTAAAAAGTATCGATTATCGGACGAAACATTTAGAAGTGTGCGTAATTAATTCAACAAAAGTTTGTTAAAGCGCATAACGTGTCGAATAAATGTCAGAAAAACGAGGTGAATCAGTTCTATAAATGGACACGATGAAATATACATGTACTGGAATTAAATTGTTATCGCATAATTGTAACCGGGAGTTATTTGCACAACTTACTAGCTATAAGTAATTAATTGTTTACCACTTGCAATTAATTTCTGGCATTAATTACGAGTCATAGGTAACACTTGTTTACAGTAAAAAGGTGTGATGATGATGCCCGAAACCGTCTTTAATATACTGTACTGTACTAGTTACCGGTTTAATATTACGTAAGTGGTACAACTTCTTGCTAATCAAGCTGCGATAAACTCTTTTTCGTGCCCAACGTCAATCAAAAATAATGGTCGATAATTAACCCCGCCCTCATAAGCATTCGCGTAACCAATTGGACGATGAACATCGCAGTTTGAAGACTGGAAAGTTACTTGATACATCCTTGTCACCATTTAAATGACTGTGTAATGTGGCTAGAATAATCGATACGCGCGTCTTATCAGTGGATTATCCAATACCCCATGTGGTGTTTATGGCGATTACTTGTGAAAGTAGGTACTGAGTGCTCTTTTAAAACAGGGAATATTGATACACTGATAGATAAACCTTGATTTTTTTGACAATCTCCACTTTCTTTTACTGAAAAATACACTGATCGGAAAATTTCAAGCGCCCCGGGGACTCTGATTTCGAAATTCAAGCGCCCCGGCGAGGGATCGTTAAATGGCCTGTGGAAAACCCTGCACTTTAATATGTACATTTACTTTGTTGTAAACGAAACATTATCATTACCTTGCAATCATATTTCAATTAGAAACAACAATAAAACCAGTTAAATACAAAAGTCTTAGACAATCACAAGTCAACAGTGTTACCAGATGACATCAATTAAACCTATGTCTTAAAAACTGCAAGTTGTATGGTGTCGGCAAACATCAAAGGTCTTTGATGTTAATGCCAAGTTGGGGCAAGTCTCTAGGACGTTAAAACTGTAAATTTGTTACACATCAGCAAGTGACCATTTCAAATGGCATTAATCAATACTACATTACTGGAAGCATGCTCATACTGTCAGATAAATTATTAATGCTAAGTGGTGCGGTAGTCGAGTGGTAACACACTTGTCTACCATTCCAGAGGTCCCCAGTTCAATTCCTGACCGGGGCAGCCCATTGGAAATAAGTGCTTGCATTTTCATGATTGCAAGGTCAAAAGAAATACTTACATATTACATACATACAATGCTTAGCTCCAAAGAGTATTGGATGTGAGAAAACTATTGGACAGTTTAGAAACATTACTCCATTTGATTAATTGGATTTTAAACAGGTGTGCGGAAATAAATTGTGTTGACTTTAGTTTAAATAGGAGGTTGCTGTACAGGTTTTGTTTGTTAATGGATTGACTTGAAAAACCCAGTTATTCAAAAAGGTGCATCCTTGGGACTCTCAATTGGTTTCCAATAAGTGTCATTTTTCAAATTTCAACATTCATATTTGGCATGCATGTGTATCTCATGGAGCTGCACATTTTGAGTGGTGAAAGGTCAGGGTCATCCTTCAAGGTCAAAAGTCAAATATATGGGTAAAAATCGCTCATTTAATGTACACTTTTGCAATATTGAAGATAGCAACATGATATTTGTCTTGCATAGCAACATATTTGTCATGCATGTGTATCTCATGAAGCTGCACATTATAAATTGGTGACAGGTCAAGGTCATTCTTCAAGGTCAAAGGTCAAATATATGGGAACATAGTGTTTCACAAACACATCTTGTTTAAAATATGGCTTTAGTAAAAACTTGTTAACACTGTAAAAGTAACATTCATTGTCCAATCTTTATGAAACTTGGTCAAACATTTGTTTTAATGATATCTTGGATGAGTTCGAAAATGGTTCAGTCTGTTGATAAACATAGGGCATGCAGGTGGGGAATTTATCATTATATGGCTATAGTAAAACTTGTTAGCACTCTAAAGGTTACATTTATAGTTCACTCTTCATGAAACTTGGTCAGATCATTTGTTCTAATGATATCTTGGGGCTGCACTGAGCAGGTCAGTTCCTGTGTATCTCGGGTGAGTGACTTTGGGCCTTTCAGGCCCTCTTGTTTACAGTATAGGTCACAGATTTTGCTAATGATATAAACTAGTCAGAGCAGCGCGCATGCTCTTTCTGAATTTCTTCTATACTAGCCCATGGGATCCCGTACACAACTCCGTGGTTAAAAATAACTTGTCTTGCTCTACAACGCTTTTTACCTTTCAGGTTTTCAAATTGGCAAAAGATGCATTTAATTAATATTTGGATATATGGATATTTAAGAGCATGGTAAATGTTCAGTTTTCTCACAAATATCATAACTACAATGAAAATGTGCAAATCTGAAGAAAAAAAATTAATTTTGTAAATTTACCAAAAACATGAAAAGTTCCATTTAAAAGCATGCAAATATAGTTCTATGATATTATTTTTTTACTATAATTGTTTTTTCACTATAATTTTAAACTGTTAGATTTGTAGAGGATTCAAAGTATTAGAACTGATTAGTAGAAGAACAAAACATTTCTTAATTTATTATGTAAATTGCTTTCCAATTTTCATTAAAAAGTAATCTAGCTTGACACATGTAATTGTTTGCTGCAATACATTCTGCATGGACATGATTACATATGTACATCTTAACCCTTTAAGCGCTGGAACCGGATTTTAAAGGCCTTTGCAAACAGTTTGGATCCAGATGAGACGCCACAGAACGTGGCGTCTCATCAGGATCCAAACTGTTTGCTATTCTGATAGTATTCTTTGAAAAAAATCAAAGAAAATGCTAATTTTAGAAATTCAGCAGACGACATTTTAGCAGAAGACAAATTACCCAGCATGCAAAGGGTTAATAAAGGCAGACTTTTGGGGCACCCTTTTTCCATTGGGGAAAGAAGATGGTCAAAGTAACTTGCTTTGAGTCATGTTGAAGTCAAATCCTCAAGTAAACCATTGAATAACTTATGCCAAACATTGTTATTGTTTTTTTCCCATGGTAGTGTTAATTTGAAATACAAAATATTATAAAATGATTAAAATATAACATGTATTTGTGATGCTATTAATATAGGGTGGAATGTTATTGTTGGTTAACATTAAAATATCATTTAATCCCATTTTTGAAAAGTTGATGGCCCATCAAATAATTAAAAGTACTGAACATATTTATTTATAGAATGTTATAGAATACTGAAGTGGTAAATGTAATATGTTTACTAGTCCAAATCGATTCTAAAACCAAAACATTTGTTGGTCTGACATAAAAAACTTAAATGTATGGAAATCCGATCTTGGTGTATGTTAATTTGTTTCTGTTTGCATGTAAGTGGTACACTTGTTGGCTTATAGCCCTAACTTTGGAATCAAATGGTAGAATCTCATAACGACCTACATTTTCCTCCAAAGAACAACATTTTTGTGTGTCCTACAACTAATTGCCATTTTTGATTACCATGATATGGAAGTCAAGAATGCATCTGTACAAACTTAAAGTTAAAAATCAAATATTGCAATAGTTTAAATTTACTTATATAGTCAAAGAAACTTCATATTCGGCCAATTATGCAATTGAGATGCCAGATTGTACTCCAGAACGATTACTTACTGTCTCACTGACTTATATACATCCACCATCTGTGCTTAAACTTTGAATCCTTGATGACATTTTCCACCAGACATATCATAATCTCTCCATACAGGACTGAGTTTTTATAGGAGTAGAGCAGCAATTAAGAAGAAGAATATCAAGAGACTTTAAAAGCTCTAACAACACTGCAACATTGTGTCAATACATAATTAAATAAATGTCATAGCCATTTTCATGCATAAGTATTGTCATAGAAAATGTTGAAAGCTCGCAACCTGGATAATAAAGGATTAAAAGTATGTTTGATCACGGACGTCAGTTACTTTGAGTGCCTGTACTTGCAGGTGTTCTATGACATCGAGGTGGTAGAACCGCTGAGAAAAGTGGCCAGCAGCCCCAATGCGGTGGCGTCCAGGCTCGCCCGTGAGGCTCTACAGCTCATAGGCGAGGACATACCCCACAAGCTCTCACAGCAGGTGCCCATATGGACCACTGAGGATGTAGCACACTGGGTCTCACAGGTACGTACAGCTCAACTATGTTTGTTGTCCCCTACCGGTGAAACCGGAGGGGACTTATGGTTTGCGCTCTGTGCGTCAGTCTGTCAGTCCGTCACACTTTTCTGGATCCTGCGATAACTTAAAAAGTTCTTCATATTTTTTCATGAAACTTGAAACATGGACAGATGGCAATATGGAGATTATGCATGTCAATTCATTTTGTTCCTACGTCAAAAATTGTGGTTGCCATGGCAACAAATGTTAAAAGAAAAAAAATTCTCACAATGGTGGAATTTCACCGGTAGGGGACCATATTGCTTGACAATCTCTTGTTTACTCTTGATTGCATGGATGATGGAAAATCTTAATATTATAGAGAGTATGTTTTTTGGGAAGACCAAGAGCAAGTACTTTGTAACTTTAAAAGAAACACGATTCCTTCCTTAGTTGTGTGGATCCTGACTATTCTGTTGCATAGCTGATATAATATCAACTTAACCATAATTTACAGTCTCTTTGGACAGGTACTGTGGACACCACATCTTACCTACATAACTATTATTTACCAGCTGTTTGGAAAGATAAAGCACAAGGTTATAAATGCAGTCAGTGGAAATTTGCAGGTCACATATTTGCACAGTTATTTTGTTATCCCCCCCTATAGGCGGAGGGATATTGTTTTGGCATTGTCCGTCCGTCTTTCCATCCGTCACTTTTGTGTCCGGAGCCATATCTTGGAAGTGCTTTGGCGGATTTCATTGAAACTTGGTATGAGTATATATATGGATAAGAGGATGATGCACGCCAAATGGCATTGAACACCATCTGTTAATAACGGAGTTATGGCCCTTTGCATCTTGAACAAAATGCTTTTTTGAGTGTCAAATATAACACTTTTGTGTCCAGAAGCATATTGGTGGGGGATATCAATTCAACGAATTTGCTTGTTTCAAATGTGAGAATCACTATCCACAGTTTACCTAGTTTAATCAAATATAACACACACCTATGTATAACACGCATTCCTTTTTAAATTCCAAAATGAAGAAAAAAAGATCTCGAGCCAAAAAAACAACAAGCAAATCGGACTGAAAATGGTTGCCTTTGACTATTGCGAAATTAAATAAGCCAGTTCATTGAACAGCTTAATTTTGCATTCAAAAGAGGAAGCATCATTATCATTAGGAGCATGGGTTGCATAGCACTATATTTTTTCTGACAATTTTGTAATTTTCTAGCAACAGATTAACAGTCCACGTGCATTTCGTGTACAAATAAATAAAAAAGGCACAAATAAGAATTCATTTACATCCTGTCACTTTTTCTTTGGGAAAGCCTGGGCTTTAAATTTGAATATTGAATAAAAACTTTGTAGCACATGGGCTTCAATTGTTGAGATAAGTCAGTATTAACATAAAACTGTTCATATATTATGTTGGACATGTGGGGTTATTGTTTGAAGGTGTGAATTTGATGTACAATGAAGGTGCCAAAAATCTGGACCAAACTTGCAAACACTAAGAAGTCCCTGTTGAAACCTACCGTTACCCGCGAAAAAGACCTTGTTGACACATACCTTTACCAGCCCAATGTAAGCTGCTAATGAAGAAGTGCACAAACACAAAGACATTTATCCAAACAGATAAATTTTTGTGCTGGCGTTATGTAAAGGTCATTAAAGGTGGAAAGCTGGGTAAAACAGCTACGCCGAAAAAGCACATGATTGTTCTATACCGATGTTAAGGTAAGAGACTGGTTGACATAAGGTGAACTACAAGGGTAACAAGTAATGCATAAGCAACAAAGTATGGGTCAACAGCGCTGTCTTTATGACTACCTAATTTGTGAGTAAAAAGTACTGCTCGCAGATTTGTTAATTTTTTTATTTTCATCAATTATATACATGTAACTAATTTTTTCAAATTGTATATAGTGTGAAAAAAAGTTTTGAAAAGGGAATTTGAATCATGAAATTATATTCTTAGTGTGATAGGTATTTGATATTGCCACAATATTAATTTAATATGATGGTGATCAAATTTTATTCTGTATTAACTGGTTCTCATCATGCTTTTTTTGTCATGTTTTAATGCTTTCAGAACGTCTACAAAAGAGACATGTTGTTGTTATTTTTCGTTTAGTTATCTCTTTAACATAAATATAATGATACACAGTGAAAATACATCTTGACCTGTGCATTAAGACACACTCTTTATAAATTTGAAAGGGTTGCGTTCATTTTAAACTTGCGATTCAAAAAGCTATAAGATACTGTTGAAAAGTGAGTAAACTGTTGCATCTAAGATTATACAATAGCGAACAACTTCAGCGCCTTCAGCGCTTTGATTTAGTTTGATATTTGGAGGTAAAAAATGTGTGTTATACATGACAAATTACGCTTAGAAAACAGGTTTGTTTCTTTTTGTCCCCTACCGTTGAAACCGGAGGGGACTTATGGTTTGCGCTCTGTTTGTCTGTCTGTCTGTCACACTTTTCTGGATCCTGTGATAACTTTTTAAGTTCTTAACATTTTTTCATGAAACTTGAAACATGGATAGATGGCAATATGGAGATTATGCAAGTCATTTAATTCTGTTCCTATGTCAAGAATTCTGGTTGCTATGGCAACAAATAAAAAATAAAAAGATAAAAAAATTCTGACAATCGTAGAGTTTCACCGGTAGGGGACAATAATTGCTTGGCAATCTCTTGTTTTAATCAGGAAAATAATTTTTTTGCATATTGAAAAAAATCCAATGGGCAACTTTGGTTGTTCGGTTGTCAAATACAAATCATCTCAATGATGATGTATTAGCCTGTTAATCTAACACATGGTTAACAATGATTTCAGATTGGATTCGATGACTACTCTTCTCGGTTTGAGGAGTGCAAGATAGATGGTGACATGCTGCTGCAGATGACAGAGTCAGATCTGGTAGAGAGCATCAACATGGTGCCTGGCATGATTCGTAAAAGGTGAGTCTTGAGTAAGATTGTTAGACTCGTAAGTTGGTATGATTGGGAAACTGTGAGTCTTCGATGTCGTTGTATGTTTGACTTAGCAAGGCACCGTTGAGACCATTTTAGTCATGCATTAAATTGTATGATTTACTTTGGCATATTAAGAGAAGGGTGTAATTAGTGGCATGCTTTACCAGGCAATATCTTAAACATTGATTTTAATTATCAAACCTATTTAGTGTAGTTTTCCTTTAAACTAGCTGTACAAAAGATAGAAACAACGTACTGTATGGCTTTTATGTCACACACATTCGGTTTTAACCTCTTAATACCTTAAAACAAAATTTATTTTAATTATCAAACTCAATACATTGATATTGAATTTTCAATTAATATATCTGTCCATTGGACTTTTGACCCTTCAATACCTTTTAAGAAAATGAATTGTAATGATCAAAGTCAATATATGGATTTTTAGCTCGGCAGTTCGGAGAAAACCCAAGGTATTATCATAGCCAGCTCGTCGTGTCCGTCGTCGTGTCGTCTGCGTCATGCTAAAATCTTAACATTTTGTTAAGGTTTTTAACATATTGGCTCTAAAATCAAAGTGCTTCTACCTACAACTTTGAAACTTGACATGTAGCTGCACCTTGACGAGTTCTACACGCCACACCCATTTTTGGGTCTCTAATATAAAAAAATTCTCACAAGCTTTCACAGCCGAGCGTGGCTCCCGTTATGCGGTGCTCTTGTTCAAAAAATATTTCTGTTTGTTTACAAATCTTATATCAGGGGTGTGATTTTTCCGCGGATCAGCAGATTTCCGCGGATCGGGTTGTCCTGGATGTCACTTCTGAGATTTGCGTAAATTCGTTTTTAAAAATGTGGGGGAGAGGGGCTACCACCGATTCTGCGGACGTATTTCATAAGCGGCCCGAAATATCCGCAGCCCGCGAAATCTCTCCGCATTTTACACTGGTAGATTCTGCCTAAGAATTTTTTAAACGAGCCATATAATTGGCTGTCGTTTCCCAATCTTCCAATTAAAATCGTGTTCTTAAAATGCGCTCAGCTGATTTGTTTGCAAATGGCGCCGTTGTGAAGAGAAAAATAAGATTATTGAAATAACAAATAGCAATCGAATAAACGACTGACATCACCTAGTCTGATAGGAATAATGAAATGTGTTTGTCAAAAACAGACTACGATTTAGATACAAGCAACACATATTTTGTTAAGAAATGTGCCCACTGAATTTGTGTCACGGAAACCAGTGTTTTGCAAATTGGAGTTTAGTCTACTCCCGAAGTAAAACAATTTAGAAGAGTATCGTTCGAACATGGAAATAGACAAACATGATTTGATTTATATGTCTGTGGGTCTGTGTATAATCAGATTCATATGCATATTCTGCTTTATTATGTTTGTCACGCTGTTCAGTTAACTGAAATAGCTTTGAACTGAGTGAAGATGTGAAATGCAAGATATTGAAAGGTAAACAAATTAAATATATTTATTTAACTAAGTTAATACATCATTAACACCAGAAGAACACTCAAGTGTGTTTGTTTTTATTTAGTCTATTAACTGTAATTCAATACATTGAAAAACTGCTGCTATTGATCACAATAAATACTTACTTAACTGTTTACTTTGCATCCTCAGTATGTTAAATGTGAAGTTTTTATAAAAAAATATTGTTATGAAGTTCAAGAAGTTGTTTATTTTAATGTCTGTTTTTAGGTTTGTCATTGCGTTATGCCCGCCATTCGCGTAGTCAAAATCAGTCAACAGAATTTTCCTCCCCTCTGACTTTGCCTCAATCACACCCCTGTATATCAACATCCGGGTAAATGACAAGCTTTCGTGATGCACCATGACATTATCACTGTGGGGGAACTGACTCTGGCATATTTAATAAGCAAAAATAGAAATGTCTTTGTACACAGCAGTCTTGGCATACATTTCAGGTTTAGTTTTTAGCTCATGTATTTTTATTTTTTTTAAAGAGCTGTTGTCATCACCTGAGCGTCGGCGTCGGCATACGGTTAAGTTTTATGTTTAGGTCCACTTTTCTCATAAAGTATCAAATCTATTGCATTCAAACTTGCTACACTTACTTACTATCATGAGGGGACTGGGCTGGCAAAGTAAGATAACTCTGGTTGGCATTTTGACAGAATTATGTGCCTATTTATACTTATAAAATTGAAAATTTGGTTAAGATTTGTGTTTAGGTCCACTTTATTCCTTAAGTATCAAAGCTATTGCTTTCATACTTGCAAGACTTACTAATTATCATAAGGGGACTGTGCAGGCAAAGTTATATAACTCTGACTGGCATTTTGACAGAATTATAGGCCTTTTTTGACTAAGTAACTTTGAATATTTGGTTAAATTTTGTGTTTAGATCCACTTTACTTCTATTTAAGTATCAAGGCTATTGCTTTCAAACTTCAAAACTTTCTTACTATTATGAGGGTCCTATACCTGGCAAGTTGAATTTGACCATGACCTTTGAATGACCTTGACTCTCAAGGTCAAAGTATTAAATTTTGCTAAAATTGCCATAAATTCTTTATTTATGATCAGATTTTATTAATACCTTGACAAAACAACACTTACTTGACATACCACAATAGAATCCACCCAAACCGTCCCCCACGCACCACCCCAGAATCCTCCCCCCATTTGTTTTCCATTTTTTTCTTATTTTTGAAAGAGCATCTAATAAATGATCAAATATTTATTTATTTATTTTTATTTTTGAAAGACTGTCCAACCATCCCACTCAAGAATCCCCCCCCCCCAAATAAATAAATATATGTTTCTTTTTTTCTTTTTTGAAAGATAATGTAATACATGACCACACCCCACACTATACACCCCTCTCCACCCCCACCCTCCCCCTTTTTGATTGATGTATTGAGATAGGTCCCTTCACCTTTAAAAAAAAATATATGAGCGGTCTCACCACTAGTCGCTGCTCTTGGTAAACTAAGTTATAAATACAACAAAGTTATCTATTGTATCATATCATTGATATCCCTGCTAGTGTTCTTTTTATATTGTTCCTTCCTTGTAACCGATGATGCACCATTTGGGGTTAAATTTATTTAAAATGACACAATCTCAAGTTGCAACATAGCCAATGAACTGATTTATATAGACAATCTTAAGCAGATATTTGAATGCAAGCAGAATGTAGAATTGTCATTTTGTGTACTGTAGTGAAAAGAAAACACCTATTGAACATTTATTTGGTTCAAAGTGTCTTTATATCTTAAGGCAAATAATGGATTTTTGAACTGTTAGAATCCAAATTAATTGAAATTTGGCCTATTCACAAGGTTCTTCTATGCCAATAGATGATGTAAAACAATATTGAAACAAGATACTTTGGCTAATTGCATTTTTGACCCAGTTATTTGAATCAATGTATGCCACAGTTACAAGACAGATTGTTGTAGAGTAAAATTGTGTAATACCTTGAGTATGTTTTCCCCATGTGATTGTGTAGTTATTTAATCCTGATTTTTTTATTTAACAGTAAGTTGAATAACTTTTTTTGCATGTTAAGAAAAAAGAGAGAGTTTTCCCAAAAGTTCAATTTTCTTTGTCACTTAAAGACCCTTGTTTCATGGAAATGTACAGCAGCAATTCGTTAAGGCCATAGAAAATAAATTCCTATATTCTCATCCCCGCCCGCCCCTCGAAAATTGTCCCGCCCGAACGTATTTTACTTGAAAAAAACGGGAAAAAAATTCGAGCTGCAAAATACTGAGGACGAAACAGCTGAAAGTACGAAAATAGCGAAGTGCGAATCGGCAACTCAATGTCTCCGAGACGCTTATTGATTTTTAAAGGCGCACAAGAGTCGTCTGAAATTTTAGTGATCGAGCGCAAACAACAACAAAATGTTTCTAATTTTGGGGTGTAAAAACGGCGTTACAACTGTAAAAGATTGGTACCAGGTGTCAAAATGTGCAGAAACTTTAACCTTTTCGGACCTGTATGATGAGTTCATTTTTGGTTCGAATTATCAAGCCCCATCATTGAAAGTTGACCACCCGAAAATCACCAGTGCCTTCGTCAGCCGAAATAAATTAGAGTTGACACAGGTGTCACCCGATGTTACAGTTAGTCAAGCTGTCGTCTGCCTAGGAAATTGTATTCCGTTCTGTTACAGATTTGTATTTTCTTAGTCAAGTTTTTATACTGTATTTCTTTTATTCTCTTTAATTTTACATACATATATACATACATACATGCATATAAACCAACAAGTTCGTTAACATTTCATTCCTTATATATAGGTCCGACACATAAAATGAAAAATAAAAAATAATAAATAAAACCCACCCACCCGCCCCAATTTTCCCCAAAATTTGGATGAGAATCTAGGTATTTATTTTCTATTGCCTAAAAGGCAAGAATTATAGTTAACAATTTCATTGTTTACAAATTTCATCGCAATGAAATGTGACCTCCATGCAGGGGATATTAATACCACGGTCATGCACAAAAGATGTCTCCTAAATGAAACCTGACCTGTGTGCTTGTAATTTTCGTTCTTCTTCAACAATAGAGCAGATCATACTAAGTTTACTTACAACATTTTACTTTACCAGAAACTGATGTAGTCAACACGCACACAGTTTTTAAATTATTGGTAAATTAAAATTCGGCACTTTTTGTTGTTTGCAGATATCTGAATTACTTGCAAAATTACCTTGTTAACATTTTAAAGAAATATTTAAAAAAACAAAAACGCATTAACATTATAAATTCACTGTTAGGATTGTTGTCTGATCAAAGATCTATTACTATTAGTAAAAATGTTTATTTATAGATCTTTGTTTTCACTCTTATTTACAAATGCAGAAGACGATATTGAACCATCAAATGAATGTTTGTACATCATTTTATCATTCAGTTTCATTTTATCTCTAATTTTTTCCAATTACTCAATCTATATAAATGTCAGGTTAATACTTCTGTACAGTGGAAAATTACCTCCCTTAATACAACCCTTGTACAGACCCATGGGCACATCAAAAAATGTTTCGTTTACATTTGCTTGTAGATGACTATCCAAGGATGTATTAGTAAATTTTTCATACAATATTTTGTATTATTAAGAAATTTATTGAAGAAAATCCCTATTTTGCGTCCGAAAAGTACTTGCTTACTAGTGCTGTCAACAAGCATTGCTATCTATCAATTTAACTGATTTCTGATGTAAATCCAAAGCATTCATTTGATATAAAGCAAAATTTTACATTGTCGTTTTGTTAAATGTAGTGAAAGTTGGTCTAAAATTGTAGACAATCGGGGAGGGGGGGGGGGGGATATCATTACCCACTTCACCTGAAGAACATTCATTTGGTCCATATTCGGTTCATATCTAAAGGCATATAATTGATTTTTCTACAGTTGAAGTCTTAACTAATCGAAATCTGGCCTCTTCACAGGGTTCTTGTATGTCAATAGAATAGGTGATGTAAAACAATATTAAAACAAGATACTTTGGCTAATGACATTTTTGACCCAGTTATTTTACAAGTATATGCCATGATTACAAGACAGATTGTTGTACAGAAAAATCATGAAATGTCTGCAGTACGTTTTCCCCAAATAATTGTGCAGTAATTTGTATAAATGTCTTTATTTGTATTTACCAGAATGTTGAATGACTTTTTTCATATTGTCAGTATATTAAAGTCATACTTGGTTAATCTTTCGAGCACTGTCTACCAGAGGGTACCATATACATGTGCCAATCTAATCTAAAAACATGCCATACAGTCGATTGGTGTATAACGGATAGCTAAGGACTTCGAGTCTCATTTCAACGTAAACACCATGCATTCAGTAATTAAACTATTAAACCTAGATAGACACATGTCTTTCCTATTGAAACATGCCAGCGGTTTTAAATTTCCGAGAAAAAAATTGTTTACAGCGCGAATTTCATGGTACACTGATTCAGCCATTACCGGATCGCTTAGGTCTTTATTGGATTACATGTGTATCGTGTTATTTCTTGAAATTTGACACAGCATTTGTAAAAAATAATTGCAATATATGTAAATTTCCAGAAAGGAAATTCATTTCTGCGTTTAATAAGACCAAGTTCATGGAAATCGCTGCACAATTGATGAAGTAATGGCTGTTCAAAGCGATGCACCCTATTCGGGTCATTTTGAGTTGAATACCTTGTTATATATATAGATTTGATAGTGAAAAATATGTTTTCAGAGAAATCGTTTTTAACTATAATTTGATTATTTTTCATTAAAAATGATGTTTTCACTAATTAATTTCATAGCCACACACTAACCACATGTGTATTGGACAACTTCAATTGAGTTTATATTTATTTTGAGACAATCCCCACATTCCTGAATATGGGTCACCACATGTCCGTTATTCACTAAATCCCGAGTTGCAGCTTTCATGCTTATTTTATATGGTACGCATCAATTTGGTTTCTGAGCATTCTTACTTTTGTAAAGGACACATAATACTAAAATATTACATCAATGAACATTATGTTTACCAAACAAAATCTGCAAAATTTTAAGAAACAATTCGTCTGCACTTTTCCTGTCGTCACAAAAATGGTGCGTACATATAGTGACCTTGTTTTTCTTTCGAAAAAAGAAACAGTTGTAAACATTGACACACGTCAACATAAACATGAATCGACTTAACAATGATGGCTTTTTGTATTCGATTCATAGAAAACTATAAATCTTAACATTAATAAAAGTATTTTGCAAAAATGTTTAACCTATCCTTTACTCACTAAAATCTGCTATACACCAATCGACTGTATATATGCTATGTAACGTATTATTTACAGTTTCATGTTTACCAATGACAGTGTATTGTGTAACAAAATAATAAAAAAAAGCTTACCTAAATATAGTAAGTTGAAATTGTTTGCCCACCTGAGCGCATAGAAACTCATGGGGAGTTTTAAGGGTACCTTGATGTCAAATGTCAGCTAGTGCGGGCGTGAGTTAAAAAATAAACTCTTACAACTTTTCTTCTTTAAACCCATGACAGATTTTATTGAAATGTCACACAAATAAGTCGTGGGTGATTCAAATTGGAAGTTGTTCAAATTGTTTCTGGTCAGTTGCATATGTGGGTAACCAGAGCTTGAAATCAAATAAAAAAAATAAAATGTTAAAAAACTTCTCTAAAACCAAAAGGGTAAAAGCTTATATGTTTGTTGTGTAACATCATCAAGTGGTCCTTAGTTTTTTAATGTCCCTGAATGTCATAAAAAAACTAAATTAGTATAAACAAATACTAAAACTAAAACAATGTAGTTTTCTTTAATCAATTAATTTAAAAAGGAGGACAAATTATTTATACACCAGTTGACGGTATGTCAAAACGTAATGATTTCAGTGAGGATAAGGTTTGTAAATGAGCTTTTTGAGACATCGATCAGCATGACCTCAAAGG
The DNA here is from genome assembly GCF_020536995.1 of Dreissena polymorpha. Taxonomy (NCBI): domain Eukaryota; kingdom Metazoa; phylum Mollusca; class Bivalvia; order Myida; family Dreissenidae; genus Dreissena; species Dreissena polymorpha. The sequence goes on along the minus strand of NC_068355.1, from coordinate 143,167,775 downwards.
CAAATTATGCCTCACAATGGTTTTGCCATGTCCTTCAGTCTCGCGGTAGACCAATTTCATTTCCGCTTTCTGTTCCTAATGGTTTTCATCAGATGGTACTTCATAGATATATTTCTGAGTAAAACTTGCTGGATGATCATCAAAATCTCAGGCTTATTTCTGTGTCTTTAAACAATTCACAAATTTGCCCTTTTCAGTCGTGTCCTCTGTCATACAATGTTAAACATAGTTCTGATCTCTGTAAACCTTAATAAAAATGTCTGTCCTTAAAGTTAAAATGACAAAATGTTAAAACTGACCAGTTGGCTCCCATATTTGAGAATCGGACAGGTTTTGTGATTTTTCGTCTTCTCTTTTTAAGCAATTATTTTAAATCATTAATTGTATTTGTTTGACTCCTAGATTTCAACGGGAGCTAGTCAATCTGAAGATCACAGCTGACTACTCCTCATGTGATCCTACGAAGATCGACCCCTGGTTGATGAGCATCCTTCCTGATCTCTCTCAGTACGCTTACACGATGCTGCGTAGCGGTATGGATCGTACGCTGTTGTCGACAACAACGGAGGAGGAGTTGAAGTCAGTGTGTGGCATCGATAACGGCATCCACCGTAGAATCATCATGGGCCATCTCAGTGGTAGGTATCAAAGAGCTTGGAAGTGGAGCAATTTTACACCTTTGTTTAGTCTAGTGCAAAAAGAGATACTTCTTTGTCAAAAGTGCTATTATGATCTCATGTTTTTCAAAATTTATCATATTCAACTATCAAATGTGTCGTGTTCTGAGAAAACTGGGGGTTAATGCATGTGCGTAAAGTGTCGTCCCAGATTAGCCTGTGCAGTCCGCACAGGCTAATCAGGGACGACACTTTCCGCATAAATTGGATTTTTGCTAAGAAGAGACTTCATTTAAACGAACAATGTCATAAAAGTGGAAAGTGCCGTCCCTGATTAGGATGACACTTTACGCACATGCATTATGCCCAGTTTTCTCAGAACACAACTGATATGTATGTCCCCCACAAACTGGGGGGCATTTATCATGGCACTTGTCTATCTGTACTGACATTCTTAAAGGTTTTTGTACTCAACTCCTCTTTTATTTGCATTTTGCATTTTGCTGAAACTCGCGCAGGTGTTGAACATATTGCCGTAAAGGAATGGCTGAAATAATGGTCATTTTTTCCACTGTTAAATATATACTTCCTTAAATTTTGTGGATCAAACCCTCTACAATTGATAGGTGGATCTGCTTAAACATTGGCAGAATCTCAGCTCAAGTATTAAGTATGTACAGATGATGTTTAGGTGAAACAGATCCTCTCTAACAATGTCAAAAGATATGTGTCTTGGATGCATGGGTGCCTCGAAACATAAATAATTGATTTTCTTAAATAATTAATATGAAATTTTCTTATAACATTCTTTAAACAAATTATCAGTGAGGCCTTAACAAATTGATCAGATGTTAGTCAGATTTGCTGAAACTGAAAAGCATAAAAATTATTTTTTATATTTTAACCACACTTTCCAATTGCACCTAACCTAACCTTTAAAAGAATGGGCATTTATACCTCCTGAGGGTTGCAAATAGTTCCGCACTGTCTGTCAGTCTGGCCAAGCTTTTTGGTTTCGCTTTTCAGCTCAAGCAGTTGTCTTCTAATTGTCACCTGACCTTCTGATTATGTGTATAAGCCTAAATGGGAGCCAAGTTAACTACGTGTTACCAGCCAAATCACACTACGCTTTTAAAGACCTTGAAATTTTCAAAATATGGCTTTTTAATTATTTATGCTCTCCAAACTTTCTGAACCTCATCATTAACTTAAGAGAAATCAGCCTTGATTTTCTGATATTATTCAATGACTGCGGTAATTTTGCTGAAGTCTATAATGATATTTTATGACAAATATTTTGTATTTTAACAATCACAACCAACAGACAAGGACGAAATACTTGGCCCGATATGTTGTATAAGTAGGACATTATTGGAAATATATAAAGTTTAAATGCGACATTTTCCGTGCATGTACAGTAGTTTAAATGTTTTTTATTCTGCATTGTGTGCTTCTCTATGATAATATTGAAAATGGAATAAATGACAATAAAAATTCACTCACTCGGTCCAAATTTTGTGGCCAAAGTCTGTCCAACAACTGATACATTTGTTTTGACCTTAAAGTAAACTATCAAAATGAAATGAAAGATAATTAAATGAGCCGCATTTTGAGAAAACTGGGCTTAATGCATGTGAGTAAAGTGTCATCCCAGATTAGCCTGTGCAGTTTGCACAGGCTAATCAGGGACGAGACTTTCCGTATAAACTTGATTTTTGGTAAGGAGCGACTACCTTGAAACTAAAAATACCATAAAAGCGTAAAGTCTAGTCCGTGATTAGCCCGTGCAGTTCGTGATTAGCCTGTGCAGTAATCTGGGACAACGCTTTACGCACATGCATTATGCCCAGTTTCCTCAGAACGCGACTTAAATATTCAAAACAAATGAATGGTATAAATGAATCTATTTCAACATTTTATCTTTTGAAATTGCCATTTTCATTAATCACTTTGTATTGATAGTTGATCTAAATCCTTTGCACGCTGGACATTAATGCTGTATTTCTTCTGTTTTAGGGTATCTTAAATAGCTTGAACAGCGTAACGTTTTTATTTTATTGGATTGGGAACAACAGAGATTTCCCATTGCCGTAGAAATGAAAATGTTGTATCTTCAAATAAAATTTTATGAATAAAACAAATGAACATGAGGTTGACTTAGATTCTTGAATGCTGCATGTTTATAGTTATACTAGTAACACTATGATTTTTGCACCTAATATATTTTTAAAGGTATGCTGATGATACAGTGACCCCGTTTATCCGGATCTCGATAGTCCAGAAATCTCGCAATCCAGATGAAAGTCAAGGGGAACGGACTTAATACGCAGTATTTTGCCCTGTTAAGTTCGGAATCTGCGTTGCGGATCTGGACGTAGATTTCGCGACACCGATATGTGTATTTAGCTGTAATTATATCTCATTAATCCGGATGCTTCCAAACATGGGGGCTTAATCGCCCACCCACCGTATGAACAAAAGCGCAATCACCGAGGCGTGAAGTATTGTTGTTTTAGGCTTAATCGCCAACTCGTCCTTTAAACAAAAGCCCGATCACAGAGGCGTGAAATATTATTGTGTTTAGGCGTGATAGCTAATAGGCGTGACTAAACATGATCTGATTCCCACTTTAAACTTAAATTGATGTCCGCATTACACAATGCATCTTAAATGACACAATGATTTTCTTTAATGTCTTTAATGAGCTGAACGTGTGACCAATTAAGAAGCTGATTACAATCGAACAGTCATCGTGCGTGAAAAGTTGTGCTAGGATTATTAAAGCAATCCATTTAAAACGCATCAAACGTTACATGTCGCTATTTTAATAATTTCAACATTCTTTTGTATGAGACGGGTTATAAATAAAGATATTAAAAACAGTATCGCAGTTTTATATTTTATTTTCATTTGCCTTCAACACCCATGATTTGTAACTCTGTGGCGCCACCCGCTTACAGCTTCCACCCATGGCAACGTCTTTTCACTGCAGCAGTATCACACGAGATACATGCAGTCCTCATGGAAAGTGTATACAGCAACCAAATATCAACTCAATACTTAGCTTTCATCGCTTAAATGTGTGATTGTAACATACACAATGCTTAACGCCATGTGTGTACATGTACATATACTAAAATTCGGTTACACGTTTTTGTATTTACATTGTTTAACAACATTTGATTTTTTTAACTAAATAAATGTCTGCGTAACAAGAAAATTTAATTCTTGATGCAAAATAAGTATGTAAATGTACATAAACATAAGGTTTATGTCATAAGGTAAATATTTAACTCTTGAAACGGAACTGGTTTGATAATCCGAAAGATTCATTAATCCGGAAATTTCTGCTGGAACGGACGTGTCCGGATAAACGCGGGGTCACTGTTTTCATAAAATCTATGTTCAAATTGTTTTGGGCATTTTCATAGCTAAATAAAAACAAGGGATTGCTTTGTTGTAAATTTGTCTTTCTCCAATTCTATGGGACATCTCTGCGTACATATAAATCTGGCATAAACCTGACACGGTGGTGCTTGCATTATATCTGCATCTGTTTGTTTATACCTCTGTGAACTGCACAATCCTTTCTAATGTATATCTACATCTCGCATATATTTGTGTGTTTAATTTGAAAAACACTAGAATGTTTGTAAAGTATATTAGTTTGACTAAATGCTAAACAGATTTAACTTTTCACAAAACATCCATTACCTTGCTAAGTGTCTGTTGTCTTGAATTGCATCTATCGCTAAATATGAATGCCTGTCTGTCACATTTAAACTATTCTGTAGCAGTTTTTCTTTACTTTTGAGATTTTTTTTCCAAATTTCATTGGCTCAAAAAGCATTATGGGATGATAATTATTGAGCATTCGTATCTTTGCATACTGACATTTGTTGCTCCATGGATAGTGAGAATCCAAAGGTTTTCTCCTTAACCCTTTCCCACTTAGATACTTATTTTGACGTGTTTGTAGTCTCTTAGAAAGTTATATTCAATTGAAGACCTTTCTTACTAGATTCAAGTTTTAAAGGCTTCATTTCCAACCCTTAGATTTTGCTTTTGAGTGGGTGAGGGTTAAAGTAAAATCATTTAGTACATCAAGTTAATAGTTAATGCTATCTTAATATAGTAAACATTGTGTATTTGTTTTTCTGTACTAATAATTTTGATATCTAATGTATTAGACAGTCATATAAAATGCATTGAGTCTGTCCGTATAGTTAAATGTGTTTTTTAGCACAGCTGTTTTTGGAGAAAACCCAAGGTATTGTCAAAGCCAGCTCGTCGTGTCGTGTCGGTTGTCGTGTCGTCCGCGTCGTGCTAAAACCTTAACATTTTGTCAAAGTTTTGAACTTTGGCTCGAAAATCAAAGTGCTTCAACCTACAACTTTGAAACTTCATATGTAGCTGCACCTTGATTAGTTCTACATGCCACACCCATTTTGGGTCACTAGGTCAAAGGTCAAGGTCACTGTGACCTCTACACACACAAAAATAAATTCTGACAAGCTTTCATTTATTCAAAACTGCACCCGCAGCTGAGCGTGGCACCCGTTATGCGGTGCTTTTGTTAATCTACTGCCCATTAGAAAAGCATTTTTATGCCCCCCTTCGAAGAAGAGGGGGTATATTGTTTTGCACATGTCGGTCGGTCACGGTGACCCGAAATAGTAAAATGGTTTCCGGATGATAACTCAAGAACGCTTATGCCTATAATCATGAAACTTCATGGGTACATTAATCATGACTCGCAGATGACCCCTATTGATTTTCAGGTCACTAGGTCAAAGGTCAAGGTCACAGTGACCCGAAATAGTAAAATGGTTTCTGGATGATAACTCAAGAACGCTTATGCCTAGGATCATAAAACTTCATAGGTACATTGATCATGACTCGCAGATGACCCCTATTGATTTTCAGGTCACTAGGTCAAAGGTCAAGGTCACGGTCACTCAACTTAGAAAAATGGTTTCCGGACGATAACTCAAGAACTCTTACGCCTAGGATCATGAAACTTCATAGGTACATTGATCATGACTTGCAGATGACCCCTATTGACTTTCAGGTCACTAGGTCAAAGGTCAAGGTCACGGTGACTTGACACAGTAAAATGGTTTCCGGATGATAACTCAAGAAAGCTTACGCCAAGGATCATGAAACTTCATAGGTACATTGATCATGACTCGCAGATGACCCCTATTGATTTTCAGGTCACTAGGTCAAAGGTCAAGGTCACAGTGCCAAAAAACGTATTCACACAATGGCTGCCACTACAACTGACAGCCCATATGGGGGGCATGCATGTTTTACAAACAGCCCTTGTTTAAATTTATCATACAAATTCTATATATTTGTAATTAAAAATGTAACAATATACACAACCAGTCGCCTTTGTGTAATGGATATGGTGTCCTAGCGACAAGGAGTGTTCTTAAGAACTACCCCAAAGATGCCAAGTACTGGTTCTAGGCACAGGATATGAACTCCAGAGCATTTAAAATAAGAAGTAAATACTTTAAATGCAATCTAGCTGAAATAAATAGGTTTAAACTAAAGAAAAACAGTACACAGTTGCAGATATACAGAGCCATTGAAAGCTGTGATGGATCTGGTACATAATGTATGTTTAGAATTCAATTGCAGTGGAAATGGTTGACAGATTTAGCCTTGATTTTAAGTTTTTAACAAGAGCTTGCAAGTTCTTTGTGTTTTTGATATGTAATATAGCCTGGCATGTGCGTTTTAGGGTTGCCAATGTTGTTGGATACTGATGTGTTGCCTGCTTCGACGAGTAAGTAGACATTTGGAGATTTATAAATACAGGGCCATACCATCTCTCTTGCAGTTTGACAATGTGCACAACTTACTCGCTTGGTTATGGACATTTTTGTATTGATTTTCTTTAAGTTTTACAGATTTTCACAACTTTAAAATACTTACCACTCAAATCTTAAAGCCAATATATATTATTTTTTGAGTTGAAATTTATTAAATGATTATAATATTATTGTCTCTCTGGAGCATGTTCACTTGTTGGACCTTTAAATGGGTGCGGCCAAAGATGAGTTCCTATAATTGCAACAATTAACTGTGCATCATTAAGTAAATTGCCATGTTATGGTGCTCGGATCATTGTTTGTTCGTGTTTTGAGTCATGCATCTTGGAATCTCATTCTTGTCCATTATAATCTAAAATGTTGAAATAACTCACTACACACAAGTGTAGCTTACCCCACGTTCACACATAGACGCCGCTTCTACTACGATCAAAGCGTGGTCGATCGTGACAAAACGCAGGAGAAACGTAGTGGAGTCTTCATAAGCGCAGTATGATCGCAGTAGAGTCTTCATGATCGAAAGCTCTACGCTCTCAACACGCTTATTTTGAACATGCTCAAAACAAACGTAGAGAGATTGTAGCCAACAATATTCCGTGTATATATATAGGGGCATCATAGTACGGTTGAAATGAAGACCATAATTTGCCAAATTGCTCGATTTAGACTCCGATCAGTCCCGATCAAACCTTTTTCATATCGTGGCTTGATCGGGATGATCGTCGTTAAGTCCCAGCTCTGTCAGAACGGGGGCTTACCTACACTTTTGGCACCACATACCTAAAAAATGTTTTTACCAATGTATTAGTTTTTTTTTATAATTATGTATATTTGTACCCTGACTTTGGACTTTCATGGTTCTCATTTAGCAATTATGCTTTTATTTAAATTCGCATTATTCCATTATAAACTGTAAATGAAGCAGATATACCCAAGTATAATAAAACGCTTAGTCTTACATCATATATTAGTTTTAATTAGTAGAATAATTAAAGTTTCTTTGAAAATTAGCATAATAAAGTAACACGATGTTAATAGTGCATATCATTATGTCTCATGATTTTTTGTTGCACAAGTGTATTACTAGTAGTTAAAATTTATGTCAAGGGTTAAGTGTCAGTCACATTAAAATGTAAATATTGAAAGCAATGGCCACATGGTCCGGTCAGACATTTGTTTTTTGAACATCAACCATAGGTCAGAGGCTGCTGTTTGATCATCCACCAGGTTTGCCTGATTTAACATTTTATTGTTTTGTTATTTGTTTCTTATTTAGCTAGCGCATGCTTTTTACTAAATAATATTCAACTTATTAAGCTTATTTTGAGATATGTTTTCATTTTTGGATTTATTTTATAATAGTTCAGTCACATAATGGCAGTTATCTGTATACTACACTTTTTAATTTGTTAGTTCGGTGTTTATTCAAAGTTTTTGGACTGTAGAAAATAATCAATTTTTTTCGCGTCCAAAATAAAGATGTAAAAACATTTTTAAAAAAGCAGGTGTCAAAATATTTAGAGACAAAAATACAGGTGTTTGAAAATTTAGAAGCTTTTCTTAATCTTCTATTGCACTTACGATTGGATACTGTTATGCAAAGTGTGTAGCATGATTTGTTGCAACAAATAATAGCACCTGCTTGTAAATTACCACGATGTATAATATAAATTACTTTTATACATGTTTCACTTAGGCTATTGTGTGAAACCATTTTTTATAACGATTTCATTTTTGTCACAAGTTTGGACTTCTATTATTAATTTTGTTTTTGTTAGCTCACAGTGAGCTATTATGATTCACCATATGTCCGGCATACTGCATTGTTTGGTGTACATTGTTATGTTTCAGGTCTTTAACACTCCAGTGGCCACACTTGTCATCCAATATTGATGAAACTTGGTCACAATGTTTGTCATAAGAATATCTAATCAACTGTATCATTTCCTTTTTAAAAACTAGGTCACCTGGTCAAATCATAGAAACACCTTGTAACTACTCAAGGGGCCACATTTGACTCAATTGTGATAAAACAGAATGTTTACCTAGACAATATTTAGCTTGACTTTGAATCTTGGTCACAAAGGCAAAAAAACAAGGGCAGCAGGTTAACATTTATGAAAACCTTGTAACCACCCTAGTGACCATATTGATGTCTCTTACTGGATGAAACTTGGTCATATTGTTCATTCTTTACAATGTCCAGGTTGAATTTAATTTTGGGTCATGTGTGTCCAAAAACAAGGTCATAAGTCAAATCTTAAAGACGACCTTGTTACCAATCCAGAGGCCAAGTTTATGACTGAATCTCAATGAAATTTGGTCAGAATGTTTATCTGTTCTAAGTTCTAATCTGAGTCATGTATGTTCTTAAAGTAGGTCACCTTTTTATGTTCCCCACTAGTAGTGGGGGACATATTGTTTTTGTCCTGTCTGTTGGTTGGTTGGTTGGTTGGTTGGTTGGTTGGTTGGTTGGTCTGTCTGTCTGTCTGTCTGTCTGTCTGTCTGTCTGTCTGTCTGTTTGCGCCAACTTTAACATTTTGCAATAACTTTTGCTATATTGAAGATAGCAACTTCATATTTGGCATGCATGTGTATCTCACGAAGCTGCACATTTTGAGTGGTGAAAGGTAAAGGTCAAGGTCATCCTTCAAGGTCAGAGGTCAAATATATGTGGCCAAAATCGCTCATTTTATGAATACTTTTGCAATATTGAAGATAGCAACTTGATATTTGGCATGCATGTGTATCTCATGGAGCTGCACATTTTGAGTGGTGAAAGGTCAAGGTTATCCTTCAAGGTCAGAGGTCAAATATATGTGGCCCAAATCGCTTATTTTATGAATACTTTTGCGATATTGAAGATAGCAACTTGATATTTGGCATGCATGTGTATCTCATGGAGCTGCACATTTTGAGTGGTGAAAGGTCAAGGTCAAGGTCATTCTTCAAGGTCAGAGGTCAAATATATGTGGCCCAAATCGCTTATTTTATGAATACTTTTGCGATATTGAAGATAGCAACTTGATATTTGGCATGCATGTGTATCTCATGGAGCTGCACATTTTGAGTGGTGAAAGGTCAAGGTCATCCTTCAAGGTCAAATATATGGGTCAAAATTGCGCATGTAATGTCACTTCTGCAATATTGAAGCTAGCAATTTTTTATTTGAAATGTGTGTGTATCTCAAGGAGCTGCACATTTCGAGTGGTAAAGGGTCAAGGTCAAGGTCATCCTACAAGGTCAAACATCATATAGGGGGACATTGTGTTTCACAAACACATCTTGTTATCACTCTTGATGTAACAGTTATGACTAAATCTAGATGAAACTTGGTCAGAATGGATATACCTTGACAATATCTGAGCTTAGTTTAATTCTTGGTCATGTCTGTTAAAATCCTAGGCCACTAGGTTCAATCATAGGAACAACAGAGTCCACATTTATGACTAAGTCTTGATAAAACTTGGTCAGAATGTTTATCTCTACTACATGAAGGCCATTTTTGAATCTGGGCCAATCCAAGTAAAGTCTTCAATGTCTGTGAACACATGTTAAAGCTTAAGGGCTGTCATGGCCCTCTTGGTTAATTTTTGTAGAGCAAAAAACACATTGTTTATGTTTATCTATGTTCTTTTTTGTGCTTTTGACAATATACCTTGCTTTCATTATTTATTATTTGTGAGCTTTAGCTCACAGCCTCATTGGCCAGCCTAGAGTTTATCATTGAAATCTGTACATATTGGCTGCTTTCTGGGAAACAGGGCTTTATGCATGTCAAATAAGATTAGCATGTGCACACTGATTAGCTGTATCAATGATTTGGAAAAAAACCAACACACCTGTGTTTTAAGACACACTCTTTATAAATGTGAATGGGTTGTGATCATTTTAAACTTGCGATATAAAAAGCTATAACATAATTTTAAAAACTGAGTTGCATCTAAGATTATACAACAGCGAACAAATTCAGTGCCGTCAGAGCTTTGATTATATTTACTGACTTTACATTTAAATAACAACAGAAATGATTTTCTACCAATTTTAATGTGGTCTTTAATTTTGTAACAATTGTTTGTAAATCCTCATATTGTTATTGTATCATGTCTATATGTTGCCTCCACTTCTTGTGCGTTTCTTTTGTGATGAAACAGTCTTTTAAAGCATGTTTTGTACAGAGGTCAAACTGGCATAGTCTGCAGAATCAGACAAAACTTTGAAATCAGTGATGATGCATAGTGTGCATACCCTATACAGTGTAACAACTTTTTAAATGATTCCTGGTTTGTTATCTTGTCTTGTCTGACCACTGATTAGTGCTTTATTGTGCTGTAATGTCTCTGACCACTGATTAGTGCTTTGTTGTGCTTTAAGGTCTCTGACCACTGATTAGTGCTTTGTTGTGCTTTAAGGTCTCTGACCACTGATAAGTGCTTTATTGTGCTTTTAACCCATTACCACTTAGATACCTACTTTGACGCATTTGTGATCCCTTAGAAGGTTAATTATAATTAAGGACTTTTCTTACTATATTCAAGTTTTAAAGGCTGTATTTCCAACCCTAAGTTAAGGATGAGCAGCAAACAGCAGGTTTTATGCTGTTTGCACATAGCTATTTTCACTTTGCTTCTGAGTGGGAAAGGGTTAAGGTCGCTTTTCGTTTATGCTCTGCTTAGTGCCTAGCTTTGTACACAGGTGAAAATGCAACGTGATCTTGTCCTGTCCAAATATAAGTACAAATATGAAAATGTACCACTTAAATTATGATGTCAATGTGGCATATGGTTAACTAGTAGATATGCGGCTTCATGAGTTTTGGACGTACTTGTCCATTCAGGCCATAGAATTTCAGCTCACCCTTCTTCAACCTAACTTTTCCCAAGAAGGAAAGAATACCTAGCTGTCAACTGAATGGTTCACAGGCATGCGTATCTTGCCAAATCGCAGTCCGGGTTATGGGCCTTGTAGTCAATTTTGAACTTAACTTTAGCCTATTAAGCTTTTGCTGCTCATACCGTTTTCATCTGATAAACATCAAAGTTTTTTTAAAAACATTTTGGGTCAATGATCAGCTAAATTCATCTACAAAGTACGAGGATATTGCCGCTTTATTTATTTAAACATGTCAATCAGCTAAATGTGAATAGTTCTCACTGATATTTGCCTAAGTGACACTGAACAGATTGATTTTATCCTAGAATGCAAATAACTTTTTTTCCTAAAAGCTAGTAATTTGTAAAAATTAAAGCTTTGAGAATTTATGGAAGGTACAAATATATTAAAACTTATATTTGTTCAATTGCTTTAATTAATTCAAAGACTTCACAATTATGCTTATTTTAAATGCATATTTTATTTTACTTTTATGAACCATAAACTACCTGAAATCTGTTTTCTGTTGTTGATCAGGAAGCTGTGTGATATTACTTTCAGATTTACCAGGTGTGGGGGCACTTGTGACACGGCCAAGCATTGACTGTGGGGCAAGTTTGTCAGTCTGTCCTCGGATGGTTGATGTGTTCATCAGCTACAGACGCTCTACTGGTTCCCAACTCGCAAGGTTTTTTGTCTATTTGCTTTGTATGTGTTTGTTTGTTCATGTAATGGACGACACTAAAGGTTTATCTCCTGTCCTTCCGTTGGCCCTTGATTTGGTATTTCAGTCTGAATCTGATTCCTGCAATTACTCAGAAAATACTTTAGGTAGGTTGACAAAACTTGGTTTGTTGATAGAGGGCCATGTGGGGATTTTGCACATTAGGTCATTTTTTACTTGGACAAAAACATGGTTTCTATGGTTATAAAAATCATTAAAACCTAAAATCTGGATTCTATGTGTTTGTACAACTTAATGTTTGAACAGTTCAATTAAGAACCAAAGTAAAAGGTGTGTCTTGAAGTGTTCCATCAGAGTATGATATATAGATTTCAATTGTTTGATAATACTGGCAATATTATAGGATATATAATGACTTCAGCATATACTGAAAATGGTTTTGCATAGACACATTGATACATTTCTTGCTTTTGCCAGCCTTTTGAAGGTCCACCTGCAGCTTCGAGGTTTCTCTGTATTCCTTGACATTGATCGGCTGAGGGCAGGAAAGTTTGATGAGAACCTGCTGTTGAATATCAAGTTGGCCAAGCACTTCCTGCTTGTACTTACAAGCAACGCCTTGGACCGTTGTGTCAATGACTTTGACAGAACAGACTGGGTTCACAAGGTATACAGTCAGGGCAAGCTATATGTGCTCTGCTGAGGATTGCACTCTTTGATGAATGGTAGAATATTTTAAGGAAGGTTTGTTTGATTACTTTTGAAAAAGAAACAGAAAAAAATAAAATGTTTTATTTTTTACTTTTCGGTGGTTTATAGAGAAATATCATTGAAATAAAACTGAATAAAAACAAAATTTGTTGGATTTGGTGGAATGTCGATTTTAATTCACTCGTGATCATAGAAAAATTGATTTTCCACCAAATCCAACAAATATCCTCTCTTTATTATTATTTTATGTATTGTTCATGATTAAGTGTTTTTACATATAATGGATTCAGAGGATAATTACAGTACTAAACAGTGGGGAAACCCAACCAAAGGATGTTGTAACATAGCAATATGTAGTTGTGCATGTAATCCAGTGTCATCGCCATTATCATGTACACACGTGATTTAGTAAGTGGTAATAAAACTGAATAATCTGATAAGTTTTGTAAAGGATGAAACAAATATCTTATACAAATTGTTGAAGTGTATAAGCACCAGCTTTAGGTTCAGAATGGAGCACAATGTACATGTATTGCTTATTTCAGGAGATAGTGACAGCCTTGAATAACCAATGTAATATCATCCCAATACTGGACAACTGTGAATGGCCAGAACCAGAGCAGCTTCCGGAGGACATGAGACAAGTTTGCTACTTCAATGGCATCAGGTATGTCTGTCCTTGTAGGACTTGAGACAAGTTTGCTACTTCAATGGCATCAGGTATGTCTGTCCTTGTAGGACTTGAGACAAGTTTGCTACTTCAATGACATCAGGTATTTATGTCCTTGTAGGACATGAGACAAGTTTGCTACTTAAATGACATCAGGTATGTATGTCCTTGTAGGACATGAGACAAGTGTGCTACTTAAATGGCATCAGGTATGTATGTCCTTGTTGGACATGAGACAAGGGTGCTACTTCAATGGCATCAGGTATGTGTGTTCATGTAGGACATGAGACAAGTGTGCTACTTAAATGGCATCGGGTATGAATGTCCTTGTAGGACATGAGACAAGTGTGCTACTTCAATCGCATCAGGTATGTCTGTCCTTGTAGGACATGAGACAAGTGTGCTACTTCAATGGAATCAGGTATGTGTGTCCTTGTAGGACATGAGGCAAGTGTGCTTTTTCAATGGAATCAGGTATGTGTGTCCTTGTAGGACATGTGACAAGTGTGCTTCTTCAATAGCATCTGGTATGTATGTCCTTGTAGGACATGAGACAAGTGTGCTACTTGAATGGCATCAGGTATGTATGTCCTTGTAAGACATGAGACAAGTGTGCTACTTCAATGGCATCATATATGTATGTCCTTGTAGGACATGAGACAATTATGCTATTATAATGGAATCAGGTATGTGTGTCCTTGTAGGACATGAGACAAGTATGCTACTTTAATGGCATCATGTATGTGTGTTCATGTAGGACATGAGACAAGTGTTCTACTTAATGGCATCAGGTTTGTATGTTCATGAGACAAGTGTGCTACTTTAATGGCATCAGGTATGTATGTCCTTGTAGGACATGAGACAAGTGTGCTACTTAAATGGCATCATGTGTGTGTGTCCATGTAGGACATGAGACAAGTGTGCTACTTAAATGGCATCATGTGTGTATGTCCTTGAAGGAAATGAGACAAGTGTGCTACTTAAAAGGCATTAGGTATGTATGTTTTTGTAGAACAGGAGACAAGTGTGCTACTTAAATGGCATCAGGTATGTATGTACTTGTAGGACATGAGACAAGTGTGCTACTTCAATGGCATCAGGTATGTGTTCATGTAGGACATGAGACAAATGTGCTACTTCAATTGCATCAGGTATGTGTGTCCTTGTAGAACATGAGACAAGTGTGCTACTTAAATGGCATCGGGTATGTTTGTCCTTGTAGGACATGAGACAAGTTTGCTACTTAAATGGCATCAGGTATGTAGGTCCTTGTAGGACATGAGACAAGTGTGCTTCTTCAATGGAATCAGGTATGTGTGTCCTTGTAGGACATGAGACGAGTGTGCTTCTTCAATGGCATCAGGTATGTATGCCTTTGTAAGACATGAAACAAGTGTGCTACTTCAATGGTATCAGGTATGTGTGTCCTTGTAGGACATGAGACAAGTGTGCTTCTTTAATGGAATCAGGTATGTGTGTCCTTGTAGGACATGAGACAAGTGTGCTACTTCAATGGCATCAGGTATATGTGTCCTTGTAGGACATGAGACAAGTGTGCTACTTCGATGGCATCAGGTATGTGTGTCCTTGTAGGACATGAGACAAGTGTGCTACTTTAATGGCATCAGGTATGTATGTTCTTGTAGGACATGAGACAAGTGTGCTCCTTCAATGGCTTCAGGTATGTATGTCCTTGTAGGACATAAGACTAGTGTGCTACTTCGATGGCATCAGGTATGTGTGTCCTTGTAGGACATGAAACAAATGTGCTACTTCAATCGCATCAGGTATGTGTGTCCTTGTAGGACATGAGACAAGTGTGCTTCTTCAATGGAATCAGGTATGTATGTCCTTGTAGGACATGAAACAAATGTGCTACTTCAATCGCATCAGGTATGTGTGTCCTTGTAGGACATGAGACAAGTGTGCCTCTTCAATGGAATCAGGTATGTGTGTCCTTGTAGGACATGAGACAAGTGTGCTACTTCAATGGCATCATGTATGTCTGTCCTTGTAGGACATGAGACAAGTGTGCTTCTTCAATGGGATCAGGTATGTGTGTCCTTGTAGGACACGAGACAAGTGTGCTACTTCAATGGAATCAGGTATGTGTGTCCTTGTAGGACATGAGGCAAGTGTGCTACTTCAATGTAATCAGGTATGTTTGTCCTTGCAGGACATGAAACAAGTGTGCTACTTAAATGGCATCATGTGTGTATGGTATGTTGTTGTAGAAAATGATATAAGTTTGCTATTTTAATGACATCAGGTTTTTGCCCTTGTAGCATCAGAGAAGAGCAGTGAACTATGTAATACATAATACACTTTAATGCATAGCATATACTGTCAAACCAAGATTATTCTTCAAAAACTATATTTTCTGGAATATTAAGGTTCCTCTCAAATGTTCAACAAATGTTTTTGTCCAAAGTCTTATTTCAGACAATATGGAGGAAGACAACATTTAAAATCAGTAAATATATGAGATGTTATGAATCCACACTGTGTTATATCAATTAAATGAATCCACATTATACCAATGGGGCAATAGTATATTGTAGTTTTGTTTCATATATTTACATATTTGTATGCATTTATGGCTTGACTATGAACTAAATAGTCTAAGCTTAATTTTGGTGTTGGTGTCTGCTTCTGAGAAATGCAAACATATAAAATGTACATATCAATGTTTCTTCTACCGGTCTTCAAGTCTAGCTTCACATATGCTTTTGTTGTCATTATGTGAGGTGACTGATTAAGCAATTTAGCAGTATGTATGCTATTTTTTTGTATTTTTGAAATTTGATCAGGTTAACATGCAACATGTCCATATCTGTGTTTATTTAATTGATACTTGACACATTTGTCCGAGTTCATCGTGAGATTTTACTGACCCAGTTCTGCAACTCTGCATCGTACCCTGGAACATTCTGGTTAATCTTTGTGTGCAACTGTTTTATATGTCGATATCCATTACAGATTAAAAGAAGAAAAAAAGAGGTCAAAAACTAGTTCGCTTGTTTGAATTGAATAAAAAGTTAGTTAACACTCTAGAAGTCATATTGTTTACCCAAATTTACATTTGCTTCAATACAATGAAGTCCAAGTTCAAAACTTGGCGATTGAAAGTGAATTTTTACAAGAGTTAATGGAAGGAAAGCTTTTCAACACAAGTGATAATCCATTATTTCTTAAACAAAGATGAGTGACATGGTGCCTTCATGATTGTCTTGCTTTAATTGCTGACCTCACAATCTGACCGAATTTACCAGTATTGCTTTCTATTAGTAATTTTTTAAATTAACTCACTTTTTTATGTTTCAGTTTATTTTTGCTTTATTTAAATAACAGTTTGAATATTGCTTTATTTAAAATGCTACAAAGTTTGATTTTTTTTAAATTTCATAATGTATGACTTAAATAACAATATTTCAGACCACTCAACAAACAATTTGTATATAACTAGGACAAGAATTTATGTTTGTAAAAAGTCAAGAGTGGTGGATACCATTTTTGCTGGTTTTCCAAAAAAATAATATAGATTTGCAAAGTATGCTAATTTCTCTATAAAAATTTGAAAAATTGACTTAAATCTCTAGTTTCTTTGTTTAAACAGATGTTGGAGTTGTCTCAACATTTGAACATATCAGCTAACATGTTTTGGTTTGAACTTGCATTTTTAGGCTTTGAAGTAAATTATTTGTCAAACAATTATTCAGATAAAAGTGAAAACATGTATTTTTAAAAATCTCTTTGACTAACTCAATAAAGTGAAAGCATGTATTTCTAAAAATCTCTTGGACTAAAACGATACCTATATATATAAAACATCTACAGGATCAAATTTGAATGCTTGTCTGCCTGTTGTGATATAACCTTTATGCTAAAAGCTGCATAAAACCAAACCAGCCAACCATAGAAATAGTTCTGAAAGAGTTCAGTTATTATGACACTACAACCTTTGCCATATTTGAGTAGTGTTCTGAGAAAACTGGGCATAATGCAAGTGCGTAAAGTGTCGTCCTAGATTAGCCTGTGCAGTTCGCTCAGGCTAATCAGGGACGACACTTTCCGCTTTTATGACATTTTTTGTTTAAATGAAGTCTCTACTTATCAAAAATCCCATTTAGGTGGAAATTGTCGTCCCTGATTAGACTGTGCGGACTTCACAGGCTAATCTGGGACAACACTTTACCCACATGCATTTTATGAAACAGTTGATACTGAGTGTAAAGCATATATTTGTAGCTGTTCATGTTAGATTGATGCAATTGATGATATAATGTGTAGGATTTCAAAAATAAATATACATATACATAAATAATCATTTTTCTCACCAGAGCTTGAGTATCCATAAACCAGAAAGTCTCGTGTAAACATTTATGTATTTTACATAAGAGACATTTTTTAATATGTTTCTATTAAGACTTTTCAACAGTTTATAAAATCCAAACTTGTCAGATCTGGATGAGACAACAGGGCTTAATGCAAGTGTGTTAACCCTTTCAGTGCTGGAACCGAATTTTAAAGGCCTTTGCAGACATTTTGGATTCAGATGAGACGCCACAAAACGTGGCGTCTCATCAGGATTCAAACTGTTTGCTATTCTGATAGTATTCTTTGAAAAAAAATCGATGAAAATGCTAATTTTAGAAATTTAGCAAACGACATTTTAGCAGACAACAAATTTCCCAGCATGCAAAGGGTTAAGTGTTTCCCCAGATTAGCCTGTCCACATAGACTAATCAGATTTTCAGTAAGAAGAGACTTCCTTGAACAGTTGTCCCTTATTGGCCTTGATGAGCCAGTGTGGACTCAACAGGCTTATGTGGGACAAATCTTTATACACAAGCATTCAGCTCTGTTTTCAGAGCTCATATAAAACCAGTTCAGTTAAAGCTTGTTGGTCATGGCCAGCTTCATTGCATTTCAGATGGGTGCATGAGTACCAGGATGCATGTATTAACAAACTGGAGAGCTTTTTGCGAGGGCAGATCAAAATGCTTCCCGATAAAATGTGCCAGCCAAAGGTACTCTATAAATCCACAAAGCGAGGCTCCCAGCCAAACCTTTACCCTCAGTGCACCTTTGATTTGCCCGTACCGTCTGATTGGAACATTGAAGATGCCCCGATCATAGGAAGCTTGGTGCGATTCTTTCCCATAGAGTAACATGTGTGATATTGGCATTGTAGAATGTGAGCTGCCATTTTGTCACCCATTTATTTCTTTTGCTGTTGTATACATGTATTGCCTTGGTCATGTTGTGCACTATGCATGTTGGCATTGCACATTGGTAACCTGGTAACAATGGTTTTAGCAGATTCTCCTTCTTTTGCTTATTTGTGTGATCCTTTAAGTTCCCGTCCACATACATCAGCTTGGTACATTTTAAAATGGCATCTGTTCTAATTAAAATAAATGCTTTCTCTTGTACTGAAAAATACCAGGTATTTCATACTTAAAAAGTTCTAAGAGTAAATGCAAAAACTCCATCAAATCTTTTGAAATTTCTCTTAGGTTTCATCAGTAAGCATCATACAGAGCGATTAAGTATAGGCTAAAATAAATGTATGATAAATTTCATCTAAAATGATAAGTGTTTTCAATTTTATAGAAGTCTGTAAATGAACTTTCAGGATAGTCCTTGTATAAGGTCTTTTCTGATGCTGATAAAATGTTACCAGTATTTAAGTTTCATCGACCATATTAGTTGTACTTGAAAATGTCAGTTTTTGGTAAAATTAAACATCTGTTGCTACAGATATTCAATTGGACTTTGGTATAATTATGTTAAGTTTCTGAACAAACTACACATTATACACTTGGAGACTTTTCTAACGCAACACTTTTCAAACTTAATTATCTGTTATGAGTTAAGATTTTTAGTTAAATTGTATGTGTGATCATTCGACTACATTCTGAGCTAGCTCACAATGAAATCATTCATCCGTGATGATAAGACGCTTTACATGTAGCACGTGGGGTATGTATAGTTTTGTCTTTATGAAACTTGGTCAGAACATTTGTTTTAATTATATCTTGGATCAGTTAAAAAATAGTTCTGGTCTGTTGAAAAACATTGGGGCCAGTGGGCGGGAATATATCCTTGTATGGCTACAGTGAAACATTGTTAGCACCATAAAAGTTACATTTATAATTTGCTCGTCATGAAACTTGGTCAGAACATTTGTTCTAATGATATCTTGGGACTACACTGAGCAGGTCTGTTCCTTGTATCTTAGGTGAGCGACTTTGAGCCTTTTGTTATTAGGAACTTGGTAAGGCTCGGAACATTTGTCTTATAATATCTTGGTAAAGTTCAAAACTTGGTCATGCGAGTCTAAAAGCTTGATAACACTCTAAAGGTCACATTATTCTCCAAAGTGCATGCATTTTTTTCAGATAACGTTTCAATTGTTTCTTATAGAATCAACATTTGTTTAATCTCTATCATATTATAATAAGAGCAGCCTAGGGCCCTTTTATTTTGAAAAATAATGCCTTTTTATATTATAAAAATGATATAATATAAGATTGTTATGATTTTTATTATGTAACAATCTCATGTGTTGCCATTGACTTGTTTGCTATTTAATACTCTAAAAATAATTACTGGTAATATCCAAGGTATCTAATGATTGAGAATTAAGATTGCTGACCCTTTCCTTTATTCAAGGATCACAGTAAATGTTGATGAAGATGCTACATTGGTTATTTTTACCCACGGGTGGGGTCGCATAATGGTACTTGGTAGCAGTTTGCATTGCTTCAAATCTTGTTTATGTTACCTATCTCTTTACATAGAAATCCTGCACAAAAATGAAAATGATTGTTGTCAATCATGTGAAAAGCACGTCTTTACTGCATGGTGTGTGTAGAACATAGTAACTGCATGGCTTGTGTTAAGAGCACATCATTACTACTTGCTGTGTGTGTAGCCTCTGGTAACTGCATGGCTTGTGTTAAGAGCACATCATTACTACTTGCTGTATGTGTAGCCTCTGGTAACTGCATGGCTTGTTTTAAGAGCACATCATTACTACTTGCTGTGTGTGTAGCCTCTGGTAACTGCATGGCTTGTGTTAAGAGCACATCATTACTACTTGCTGTGTGTGTAGCCTCTAGTTACTGCATGGCTTGTGTTAAGAGCACATCATTACTACTTGCTGTGTGTGTAGCCTCTGGTAACTGCAAGGCTTGTGTTAAGAGCACATCATTACTACTTGCTGTGTGTGTAGCCTCTGGTAACTGCATGGCTTGTTTTAAGAGCACATCATTACTACGTGCTGTGTGTGTAGCCTCTGGTAACTGCAAGGCTTGTGTTAAGAGCACATCATTACTACGTGCTGTGTGTGAAGCCTCTGGTAACTGCAAGGCTTGTGGTAAGAGCACATCATTACTACTTGCTGTGTGTGTAGCCTCTGGTAACTGCATGGCTTGTTTTAAGAGCACATCATTACTACTTGCTGTGTGTGTAGCCTCAGGTAACTGCATGGCTTGTGTTAAGAGCACATCATTACTACTTGCTGTGTGTGTAGCCTCTGGTAACTGCATGGCTTGTGTTAAGAGCACATCATTACTACGTGCTGTGTGTGTAGCCTCTGGTAACTGCATGGCTTGTGTTAAGAGCACATCATTACTACTTGATGTGTGTGTAGCCTCTGGTAACTGCAAGGCTTGTGTTAAGAGCACATCATTACTACTTGCTGTGTGTGTAGCCTCTGGTAACTGCAAGGCTTGTGTTAAGAGCACATCATTACTACTTGCTGTGTGTGTAGCCTCTGGTAACTGCAAGGCTTGTGTTAAGAGCACATCATTACTACTTGCTGTGTGTGTAGCCTCTGGTAACTGCATGGCTTGTTTTAAGAGCACATCATTACTACGTGCTGTGTGTGTAGCCTCTGGTAACTGCATGGCTTGTGTTAAGAGCACATCATTAGTTCATTACTTCTTGCTGTGTGTGTAACCTCTGGTAACTGCAAGGCTTGTGTTAAGAGCACATCATTACTACTTGCTGTGTGTGTAGCCTCTGGTAACTGCATGGCTTGTTTTAAGAGCACATCATTACTACGTGCTGTGTGTGTAGCCTCTGGTAACTGCAAGGCTTGTGTTAAGAGCACATCATTACTACTTGCTGTGTGTGTAGCCTCTGGTAACTGCATGGCTTGTGGTAAGAGCACATCATTACTACTTGCTGTGTGTGTAGCCTCTGGTAACTGCATGGCTTGTTTTAAGAGCACATCATTACTACTTGCTGTGTGTGTAGCCTCTGGTAACTGCATGGCTTGTTTTAAGAGCACATCATTACTACTTGCTGTGTGTGTAGCCTCTGGTAACTGCATGGCTTGTGTTAAGAGCACATCATTACTACTTGCTGTGTGTGTAGCCTCTGGTAACTGCATGGCTTGTGTTGGGATAATGAAAAAAAGAAATATAACTTTTTGGATGTTACCCCTATTTATTCATTACTTTCCAAATTGTTAATAAATTTAAAAACAGAGTTATTTACTAAAAATTATCTCAATAGTTGAAATGCCAAATATAAACTGTCAGATGCAAGATTCAGGTAACACATAATTTAGAAATGCACAATAGAAAGTGTGCTTTGCATGATTTGTTTTAAACTCCTATTTTTGTCCCTGTTAAAAACCTTATTGTATACTTCTTATAATCTTTCTATAATACCTCGTATTTGAGAGGATATTTTACTTTGGAATAAAATATTCACGTGCAAATAATTTGTGTGTTTATATGTCTGATTAATTACATGTTTTATTATCATAATTTTAAAATAACTTTCTTATCTTAGGACTTTATATATTTGTGTGTGTAGTAACTGTATCACTCACTGGCAGAAAAAGTTACTGGTTTTGCTAACATGTTTCCATTTGAATTTGTACATGTATTTTTTACACAAAACTAATCCAAACAGATTTGCTTTTTGTGTAATATGTATGAGCATAACTTACCATTGGACATTATAACCATCCCACAATGTGTAATTTAATACTTTAAATAACATTGTATAATATATTACTCCAGGTGGATCCATGATTATCAAGATGCTTGCATAGACAAGCTTCAGAAGTTCATCAAAGGTGAAAATTCGACCTGCGAGACTGCAAGACCTTTGACCTCCATGCATTCTGTGCAATCATCCAATCAGATGTCAGAAGTCCACCAAGTGCCCTTTCTTGACATTGAATCACTGAGCCTGGTTCCAAATTATCAGGTGGCAGAAGACAGGGCAAAGGTTTAAGACTTAAAGAACAAGGGCTAAAGGTCACTTATAAAAGTTCAAAAGAATTTTAAAAAAAAGAACTTGTCAATCAATTGAGTGTTTTGGGGACACTTCTTTACTTCTCTTTATGGGCATGTGTTATGCCAAATTGCCAGTGAAGTTGTGAATTTTTAAAATTTACCCTGACTTGCCAAATTATTGTGTATTTTTAATTAATTTATTTTCCAAACATTAAAATCTCAATTCTTAACATGCACGTTCTTCGTATTTGATGTTTGTTCTGTAAATGAAGGCTCATTGTCTCAATTATTGCCTGAAATATGCATACTAATATGTATACTGAATTATGTTTACAAGGAAAATATAGTTTAATATGTTATTTTGAATGCATGATTAGTCTTGATTATTTATGTTCATTAGACATATCATTTATAATGATATTATTTTAATGTTTGGATAACCTCTGTTACTTATATTACTACTATGTCTATTTTGTTATTGATTCAATAGGTTGTCTTGTGTTTTTATTGGAAGTATGTTTATTGATATGGTATCTTAATCAAATAATTATGTTATCATTCAGACAATGGAGGAAATGATGCATTTCAATCAGATACCTTTTAATCAAAATTATAAACAATCAGTATTGTTGGTGACAAAAACGTAGGATTCAATGTAAGTTTGTTACAGAAAGATAATTGTGTCTTTCTTTAGTGTTTCATGTTTTTGGTAAATAAAAAATGTGTTGTCAAGCTACACTATTAGTGGGAAGCATTTATGGAAAAATAAAAATAAATGTTTTTATTTATTATAGAGCATTGAACAAGTATGTGTTTAATGTGGGCTGTTTGATATCTACAATCTAACAAGTCTTTTTATATGCTCTGAAATATGAGCTCTTGTTGAGGCCATGTTTTGCTGAATTTCAACCGGTCCTTTGATATAATGAATATGTTTGCATTAACTAAAATGTTTATGACCTTGATTACTACCCATTATCTTTGGATTTAATTGATTTTATATTTAAAAAAAATCAACTAAATTAAATAATAAAGAACTTTCTTAGTCAGGCACTTATATTGTGTCATGAGACTGACTTGGAAAGTTTTGTTTTTTTATTGGATGCAGTATTATTTATCTAAGTTTAGTTAAGTAGTTTGGCAAGTATTGGGTAATAGAGAAAAATATGCACATACATCACAAGTACCTTTGATGTATGACTGAGCTAACGTCTTTGTTGAAATATGTAAGACATTTATTGCTCAAACATTTTCAGTTTTGACTTGGTGTTATACAGCTTAACTCCTATATCTATCAAGTACTGTTTAGGAAATAAGTTAGATTTGCAGGTATTTACACCATTGATTTGTTAAGAATCTTAAATTATCTTGCACTATTTCTGGGAAAATTAGGCATAATGCATATGAATAAATTGTTGTTCAAGATTAGCCTGTGTTATCCGAAAGTGTTCTCCCAAACTGAATGTTTGATAAGATGATACTTCCATAAAAGCTGAAAGTGTTGTTCCTGATTAGTCTTTTCTATTGACATTGAGCAATATTATTTTAAGCTCACCTGAGCACAACGTGCTCATGGTGAGCTTTTGTGATCGCCTTTTGTCAGTCGTCCGTCGTGCGTCGTCAACATTTTGCCTTGTGAACACTCTAGAGGCCACATTTATTGTCCGATCTTCATGAAACTTGGTCAGAACATTTGTCCCATTGATACCTCGACTGAGTCATGCTGGGTCAAAAACTAGGTCACAAGGTCAAAAAAAAGAAAAAACTTGTGAACACTGTAGAAGTCACATTTGATGCCAAATCTTCATGTCACTTCGTCAAAATGTTTGTGTAAATGATATGTTGGTTGAGTTCAAAAATGGCTCCGGTCCGTTGAAAAACATGGCCGCCAGGGGGCAGGGCAGTATTCCTTATATGGCTATAGAGAAACCTTGTGAACACTCTAGAAGTCACAATTTTTTGCCCAATCATCATGAAACTTGGTGGAAACATATTGATAGCTCGAACGAGTTCGAAAATGGTCCAGATCGGTGAAAAAACATGGCCGCCATAGGGCGGGGCATTTTTCTCTATATGTATCCTACCGCAACCTAAATTCGACGAAACCTAACTTCGACGATGTTCTATTTGTATTGATTAAATGGATGATTATTGTCTTGGAATCATTTCAAAGTAATACAGCTGAGTTTACAATTATTATTTTGTGCTATTAAACATTTCATTATTTCTTTCATTATTTGCTAAATATTGCTTCATGTAACCGTTACATCGTCGAATTTGGGTCACATTGGGATATATAGTGAAAACATGTGAACACTCTAGAAGTCACATTTTTTGTCCAATCTTCATGAAATTTGGTAAGAACATGTGTTATCTGTATATGACGGTTGAGTTCAAAAATGGTTACGTTTGCTTGAAAAACATGGCTGCCAAGGGGCAGGGCATTTTTCCTATAGTAAAATCTTGTTAACACTGTAGAGGCCACATTTATTGTCTGATCTTCATGAAATTTGGTCAGAAGATTCATCCTAATAATATCTTGCACGTGTTCAAAAATTATGCCTGTTGGTTGAAAAACATGGCTGCCAGGAGGTGGGGCATTTTTCCTTATATGGCTATAGTAAAACCTTGATTACACTCTAGAGTCCACATTTATTTTCCAATCTTTATGAAACTTGCTCAGAAGAGTTTTTCCCAATGATATCTTGGATGAGTTCAAAAATGGTAACCTTTGCTTGAAAAACATGGCTGCCAAGGGGCGTGGCATTTTGCCTTATATGGCTATAGTAAAATCTTGTTAACACTCTAGAGGCCACATTTATTGTCCATTCTTCATGAAACTTGGTTAGAAGATTCATCCCAATAATATCTTGGAAGAGTTCGAAAATGATGCCGGTTGGTTGAAAAACATGGCCGCCAGGGGGCGGGCATTTTTTCTTATATGGCTATAGTAAAACCTTGTTAACACTCTAGAGGCCCCCTTTATTTTCCCATCTTCATGAAACTTGGGTCAGAAGATTTGTCCCAATGATATTTTGGATGTGTTGGAAAATAGTAACCTTTGCTTGAAAAGCATGGCTTTCAAGGGGCGGGGCATTTTTCCTTATATGGCTATATTTGGCTATAGTAAAATCTTGTTAACACTCTAGAGGCCACATTTACTGTCCGATCTTCATGAAACTTGGTCAGAAGATTGATTCATATAATATATTGGAAGAGTTAAAAAATGATGCCCTTTGGTTGAAAAACATGGCCGCCAGGGGGCGGGGCATTTTTCTTTATTTGGCTATAGTAAAACCTTGTTAACACTCTAGAGGCCACATTTATTTTCCGATCTTCATGAAACTTTGTCAGAAGATTTGTCCCAATAATATCTTGTTATCTCAGGTGAGCGACTTTGGGCCTTTCAGGCCCTCTTGTTTACCAATAAGATATTGCACCGACATAGGTTTTGTCTTATAAATTATACTAATTAATGAAAGGCACAGATAGTTAATAAAATAGTGACGGTAACAATTATCTGAATATTACATGTGTTAGTGTTACAGTTTACTTCAGTGTAAAACTAAATTCAGATTTCATTACACAGTGTACATTTAAAAATCATCAATTACTGGTAATATCATTGTTTTCTTTGTTGTATTGTTTTGTGATAATGTAAAACATGAAATCCACATTTATATTAAGTTACCCTCATTAGATGTTTGAGTACTAGTATTGTTTTCATTGATTTGAAGTTTATGTAACTTATTTCTCAACATTTTACTTTCTATTTTACAACTATCGTCGTTATCATAAATAAAGGTATTAAATTTTAATGTATTTGATGTAAGATTTTGTTAAATTCTGAATTGCATATATATTTTGTATTTTATTTTCTAGTCTACAATTCTATCAGGATTTTTTATAAAATATCTCTGCAAAGGTATTGACTTACTTGCAACATTTTTGTCTTGTGTAGTGTTCTGTCATTTTGTTACAGTTTATTTCCAGTATGTTCCATTAAGGGAAGGAAGCATTGGAGACTCTAAATTCAACAATATGCTATCAGTAACTGCATAACTTGACTTTAAACCAATAGGTTTCTAGTACGTTGTATGTTAACCAACAAGTATAATACTATTTTAGTAGCAAACAATGTAATTTTCAGTTAATTTTGAATGTCACAAAATTGTTTGTGAAGAAATTACCAATGAATCAGATCTTGTAAACTATTGAGGTTCCATGTGGGAAAACTGGGCTTAATACATGTGCTTAAAGTGTCATCCTTGATTAACCTGTGCAGTCGCTCAGTTTAATCATGGACGACAATTTAAGCCTACATGGGAGTGTCCGACTGTCCGTATAAAGAGACTTTTTTTAAATTTATTATTCCATAAAATGGAAAGTTACATCCCTGATTTGTCTGAATGTACTGCACAGGCAAAGCTGGGACAACACTTTAAGTGTAAATCTGAACATGGTATGAATAAAACAATACCTCTCCTATCCGATATCAGGAAAATGCACTACAACCAAGAACTGTCTGATGGTTTGAGGTATTTGTAAGGGTAATATTTTTTCAAATATAACATATTTATGTTTTTACAATAAAATTATTCTGAATATTTTGGAGTCTTTTGACTGCATCGAAAATTGTTTGACTTCCATGTAAACATGTTATTAACAAAATATTAAACTAACACTATACAACCATACATAAAAGTAGATATGTAATTACCTTTGTTAACTGCATTAAATTGTTTTGAATATATCTACCTTTTTATAAATGTTATATAGCCTTTATTGAATCATACGTATTATTATTCACTCTATTGTAAATGTTTGTATGTTAAAAACCCTGTAAAATCATCATAAAAGTTAACCTCATCATTACCATTATAAAAGCATGATTTTTTCGTGTGTCCAGTTACCATAATTGTGTGTGCCTGGTGATGTTACAAGGTATTGAACTATGTATCTTTGCTGTGTTTCTTTTGACACTATCAGTAGATCTTTACCCATTTTCTTGCATTGTATTTATTATGCTCCCCCTAAATTTTTGGGGGGAGCATATAGTCTCTGCTTCGTCTGTCCGTGCGTGTGTCCGTCCGTCCGTGCACTATTTTTGTTTGGGCTATTTCTCAGCAATTAATGACCGTAATTCAATTAAACTTTATGGGAAGCTTCACTACCAAGAGGAGATGTGCATATTATCAGCCGGTTCTGGTTGGATGATTTTTCACAGAGTTATGGCCCTTTGAAATTTTCTATAAACTGTACATATAGTGCAGTTCTTGTCAGGGCTATTTCTCCCCAACTACTGACTGGAATTCAATGAAGCTTTATGAGAAGCTTAACTACCTTGAGGAGATGTGCATATTATTTGTGGGTTCTGGTTAGATGATTTATTTAGAGAGTTATGGCCCTTTGAAATTTTTAAGTTGCTAAACCATCCATCGTATTATTTTGTCCAAAGTTATGCCCCTCAGGACGTTTCCTTTTATCTGAATATATAGTGCAATATTGTGACAAAAAAAAACTTTGGGGAGCATCACCCGTCTCCGACGGTTTCTTGTGTCAGTTTTGATTGAGATGAGTTTTCTACTTCCAGGACTTATTAGCTCGACTATTATATATGAAATATATATAGTGGAGCTATCCTACTCACCCCTGCGTTAGCGTTAGTGTGCAAATGTTAAAGTTTTCGTACTACCCAAAATATTTTCTTTGTACCTTGACATATTGCTTACATATTTTGCATACTTGTTTACCAACCTGACCCCAGCCTATAAACAAGAGCAGACAACTCTATCAAGCATTTTGTCATAATTATGGCCCCTTTTCCACTTAGAATATGCAGCAAATGTTTAAGTTTGAGTACTACCCCAACTATTTTCAATGTCCCTTGACATATTGCTTTCATATTTTGCATACTTGTTAACTATCATGACCCCAACCTATAAACAAGAGCAGACAACTCTATCAAGCATTTTGCCATAATTATGGCCCATTTTCCACTTAGAATATGTAGCAAATGTTAAATTTTGCTTACTACCCCATTTATTTTCATTGTCCCTTGACATATTGCTTTCATATTTTGCATACTTGTTTACCAACATCACCCCAACCTATTAACAAGAGTAGACAACTCTATCAAGCATTTTATCATAATTATTGCCCCTTTTATACTTAGAATATGCAAATTATTGATAAATCTATGTTAAAGTTTGCATACTACCCCAAATATTGCCTATATCCTTTGACATATTGCCTTTATATGTTGCATACTTGTTAACCAACATGACCCCAACCTATAAACAAGAGCAGACCACTGTATCAAGCTTTGACAAAATTATGGCCCCTTTTACACTTTGATAGTTTTTTTTTTTTAACATCATCAGATAAATTACCCCACCCCACATTATACCCCCCTCTCACCCCCCACCCCCCTACCCCCCATTTTTTTTTTTTTAAATATCATCCAATAAATTACCACAACCCACATTATACCCCCCTACCTCCCCCCCCCCCCACAAAAAAAAAAATAATAAAAAACATATTTCCTTTTTTTATTTTTGAAAGATCGTCTAATAAATTATTGAATATGAATAATTTCCCCATGATGGCTTACGTTATACTGTCAAGCACTCGAATAGTCGAGCGGGCTGTCCTCTGACAGCTCTTGTTTTTTTTAAATGCCTCATGCGGCGGTTTTCTGTTAGTACATTTTGACACATTCTTGGTCTGCACTGTACTGTACCAGATTTCATACTGTTATTTCTGCATGTGATGTAAGGTAGGCATATTGTCTTCCATTGTTTGTTCAATACAGCTGTTGGACCTTGTGAACACATTTGTTAAATGTATTGAACTCCAAGTTTCTACATGATAAAGTTCCTGAGTGTTTGACCCAGTTATTTTTTTATATAGGTCAAATTTGGGGTTCGTTTGGTGAAATCACTGCAGAATGAGAATCCTAGTAATGGAGAAATGCTATGTGATTGGACACTTTCAAAAGAATTAATGAAACCACTGACAGCACACCTGATAAATAATTACAATAAAATTAAAATGTACATTTAATTTAATGTAATGTTTTTGTTAAGCATTAGTTCAGAACAACCTTTACTTGTTAACTCTACTATTGTCTATACCCCCATGGAGTGAGAGGCAATAATCATTGCACTTGTGTGCCCATTTTGTCAATATGTACATACTGAAGCTTGTATTCTGAAATCCTCTTTAAAGACTGGGCGGATCTGGCTTAAATTTTCAAATGTGGATGATCTAAATGTGGAGATGATCATAAAGATAGGAATTCTGGCTGCGACAAGTTTTGGCAGAATTATGGCCCTCTGTTCTTCTACTTTAGAAATTGTAGCCTCTTGATGCTTTTGTTTTGAACTCCTCTTTAACTACTGGTTGGATATCACTCAGATTTTGACAGTTGTCCCTTTTTCTTTTTTTCCACAATATAATATATATAGCCTTGACACTTGCATTTGAATCCCTTTTAAACTAGTCTGTGAATCTTGTTGAAAATTTCACAGTTGAATAACCTGTATGTGTAGACTACGTCTCTGGTGTAGTTGATCTTACAGATGTATGGCCTTCCCTTTTTTCAATATAAATAATATAATTATGGTCCCACAATTTTGTTTTCAATTCCTCTTTAACTTCAGGTAAGATCGTGCTTAAACTATCACAGTTGAACGACCTTTATGTGTAGATGATTATTTATAAAGGATTTTGGACTTAACAAGTTTTGGTAGAAATATGACCATTTATTTGTGTTTTTGCTTTATAGAGGTTTTAGTCCCAGAATATTGTTTTTACCTACTAGGTGAATCCTGCTCAAACTTGCACAGTTCAATTGCCTAAATGTGTATATGATTGTAAAGAAAGTAATTTTGACTGCCGCCAGTTTTGGCCGAATTATTCCCCTTTGTCTTTTGTCCACTGTAGAATATATAGTGGATAAACTGGACTCAAACATGTCTTGTGGGAGAATCAGTGTCTGTGATACATTTTTAGATTATGTTGACTAAGCAATTTCCATCAAGAATAGAGCATTCATTTCCTTACTTTACTCTACTGCTCCATTCATGGACATAAGCATTTTCATCATTCTATTCTTATGGTCCTCTAATTCTGAAGAATAAGTGTTACCTAGTACTTTTGTGAGTGGATGCATATGTTCTTTCAAAGCGACATAGACGCGTGGGTGGTTGTGTCGTATGGACACAGTTTTTAAAAATAAAATACACCGTTTACTCTCTGATCGGCAAATTAATAATAACATCCGTTGTGACATGTTTTGTACATATAACCGACTCTCCCTTGTCAATTTAAAACTCAATTTTTACCAAAACACACATTTAGCGTACTTAAAAGTGCGTTAATTCTGTGTTTTTTGTTAATATCTGTTTTCAGTGTTCAAAAGTGCATTTAAGTGTGCATTTTGTGCGTTTTTTCTTTCCAAGTGTGTTATTTAAGTGAAACAGTTTGTTTTTTGTGTGTTTTCTTCATCTGTAAGTGAGCTTTTGAGTGTAGATGTGAGCAGAGTGTGTGTTTTTTATCTTAAAGTGCGTCTTTTATCTAAGAAGTGTGTTATAAGATTTACAGATGTGGGTTTTTTCTCACAAAAGTGTGTTTTTCTTTTTTGATGTGTGTCTTTTTTTAAGCATAAGTTAGTCGTTTATTTCATAAGTGCGTTTTTATTGTATGATCTGTTTTAAAAGGATTTATCTAAAAAGACACATGTTTGACACACTTCTTAAAAAGTGCGTCTTTAACAACCGTTTTGTTGTACAGAAATTGAACAAGAAACAAAATTGTTGCAGGCTCTAACAATTTATTTGCATAAAATGAATAAACATAAACATATACCTCAGTAACCTGTTATAATATAAGGTGGAGTTTGAATTCAAAGCAGTTACTGGTTGTGCATATGAACTTGTTTAATGTTAATATACTTTATAATACAATTTCAATGCATATAACATTGCTTTCGTTTAAATCTCAAACATTTCTAAAAAAAATCCACCTAAATCAGGCTGTGGGTAACTAATTAAAAATATTGAAAGTGTCAAAAATATTATGTGGGCTTGATAGTATCAATTATATTTCCTCAACATAAAAAATAAGTTATTTAAAGTGTCAAAAATATTATGTGGGCTTGATAGTATCTATTATATTTCCTCAACATAAAAAATAAGTATTTGAACTTTCTTATACTGATATTTATACGCCAATACAATTAATGTCTACCAAATTGACTATTAACATACATTTTAAAAGGCAATTAAAATAATATAGATAATATTACTTTTATTTGCTATCACCATTTAGCCTGTTATATTAAAATATTCACAATTAAATATAGTATGCTAATAGTGCTGTGTATTATTCAATAAATATTTTGGTGTTGAAGTGTGCCTATCAGTGGATATTACCCAGATTGAGTAATTGGCTGAGACAGTAGATCAGATAAGAGATAAGCATCATAAAAATTAATCCCTATCAGTGCTCCATCTAAGCCTAACAAAGGGGTGTTGATAGACTTTTGATTGATTGAGGCACCATCTATTTCAAAAGAAGCCACTTTTGATTGGTTGAAGGGCAGGAAGTTATTGAAAACAAGCTTGTTTCAGCCACTGACTTTGAGTTAATTTTTTGGTATTAAAGCGGGTATATACGATTTTGTCAAATATTTATGAATTTATATAAAATGTGTAAAAATTTATTATATATATATTTCAATATAAATTAAAATAAAAGTTTAGAAGAACATGTGTCGAAAAATGCGAAATAAGCCAGATAATTAATTCTGAAATTGAAAACGGCTGTACAGCCGAATTCGCCAGCATGTATACCATACATGTACGATGTGAATCTAAACTTAGTTTAACGGTTTATTTGAATTCCCGCAACGATATCTATTCATACGACACACGAACACTAACTCCGATCCTAATACAAAGACGAATGCTTCGGTTATTGTAGGAAAATATGTACGTCACAATCGGCTCGGGGCGCTAATTTGTCTTTGCTGCATTTTATGAAATTCGGCTTTAATGTATAATTTTTCTTTCCCATTTTATGTTATTGTAACATATTTTATCAGTATATTACAATTAAACACATATAAAAAAATCGTATATACCCGCTTTAATTGAGAAACATTAAGACATATAATTCTAGTGTTAAATGTCTTGAAATACTTTCAGCATGAAGTATTGTGTGATGAAAACAATGTGTATTTACTACAATGTGTAAATCAACAATATGTTTGTTGCAAAGGAGATTCAAAGTGGGTGGTTAAAGTGATATGGTCTAGTTCAACAACTGCATGTATTTTTGGAATACAGAAGAACAGTCTGTTGTAATAGGTTTGTATTTTCAATTCTGCATCCCTTTTTATTTAGTTTATTGAATTAATTATGATCATTGTCATATTTATGTATTGTCACTGGGAAATGTAAATGGATGGGTAAATGTAATGCAATTTTAAGGAAAAACAACACCATTTGAATTATTATGGCTGTATTTTATGGTTATTGTCATCTTAAATGTTATTTATATCTATTTCTGGCCAAAAATGAACAGATTTTTCCCCCATATTAAAGGAGAACTTTTATATTTTTAATTTAACGGTTAAACCCCATGGTGAAATTTACATTGATTGGAAGATCCTTTGGAAAGAATGTGCATCATCGCATCGCCTGCCAAAAAAGGAACCAAAAGGGAGACTACCTGATGTTTTGACTTGAATACCATGTTTTACCCTGCACAAGCTGGCCAAAGTGAGGAGAACAGGAGTGGGCAAACCGCGCCCAAGAAAAACTGGATTTGTTTAGAGGTAAAACTATACAGGGTACTGGTTAGTGCATTTTAAAGGCGTCACACTTCCGACCAGTCCACACAGCCAAATGAGACCACGTATATTGGTACATTTTCAAACAGTATTTTCTACCAAACGTATTTTCTTTTAATTATTTATGAAAAGCGTTAAGTCACATGTGATCAGGGGATTAAAATTGCAAAAATAAACAACCAAAAACAACAAGCAAACAAACTAGTTTTGATTTAAATTTATACTTTTTATAGCAACGAGATTACCATAACAGCAATATTCAACACTTACATTATAAAATATCTTTCAGGACCTGATCAAATGAGATCATGCATGAGACGCACAGCGCAAAGGTCATGACAGTATAATATTTGCAAAGAAGTTTGACCGGCTGGTGGCAGACGTGGAAAGATGAGAGCCGCACTCCGCCGCCTCAAAGAAATGACAGGCCTTGATTGATTCTCATCGTTTTAATGTATATAGATGTTCCTGTGTATATACTGTACATGTTATTATTAGTATGCTATTATTTTTTGTTTATTTATAATCTTATTATGTTAATATTTATTTCATCAAAAAAACATATTTAATTACTCATGTATGTTAACAAATTGTGGTGTACATTAAAGTATTAAATTGAATTATCTTGTAATTATTTAAAATATACAAATATATTTTTATATAATTATGGGTTTTTATTGCGTTTCTGAATTAAAAACAACAACTTTTAACAGCATATAATTGAATCAACTGTTAAGGCAAAAGATGCACCTTTAACGCACATGTGTGCTTTTTGTGAGTGCGTTTTGACTGCCATTCATGTGCGTAAATTGTGCGCTTTTATGTGGGTTAAAACTGCGCTTTTAACTGAGTTAAATGTGCGCTTTTTATAAGACAGTATACCTATAAAAGTGCACATTTAGCTCGCTTAAAGCACATTTTTAACCCCCAGAAAAGCGCACATTTAACACACATGTGCGCTTTGTTTGTGGGTTATAACTGCGCTTTAAGCGAGCTAAATTTGCGCTTTTTATAGGTATAAGTGCACGTTTAACCCACATAAAAGTGCACATTTTACACACATGTTTGTTTTTATGTGGGTGAAACTGCGCTTTAAGCGAGTTAATTGTGCGCTTTTTATAAAAAAATGCACACATACATGGCAGTCAAAAACGCACTTATAAAAATGCACACATTTAACACACTTAAAAGCGCACATTTACCCACATAAAGCACACATTTCTTGTTGGTTTGTTTTTGTTAAAAAACTCACTCGGTAAGAAAAAGCGCACATAAAACGCAGTGCCAATACCGCCACGTTTAACGCACGCAAAACGTACTTAAAACGTACATTTCACAGCTGCTTTCTGCAACTCTTTGTTTCATTCAAATATGTATCTTATGATACAATTTTATCAAATTTTTGTGACCCAATTTAGACTAAGTTTGGCAATCAATAAGAGTTTTTTGTTAGATTTTTACCAGATTTGACTAGCAGCAACACGGTTTAGCACACCTCCTGAATACTTGCACCAGTGCTCCAGCTAGGCCTAAATCGAAGGGCGCCGCGCCCTGCCCTCCCGAACCTCCGCCCTGCCCCCCGAACCTCCGCCCTGCCCCCCCCCCCTTAAAAAAAAAAAAAAAAAAAATTTTTTTTTTTTTTTTTTTTACATATGATAATTCATAAATCATTAGTTTAATCCACATTGTAGACATTATATTTGAATTGTTTAATAATAATGGGAATAATACAATTATTTATAACATATAAATTAACATGCAATAGAAAGCATTCCAGAAACACCCGCGCGCTCGAACGTGCCCTTTTCACAAAATACTGCGCGTCGAAAGTGCCCTTTTCACAAAATACTGCGCATCGAAAGTGCCCTTTTGACAAAAAAGCCACCCTGCCCTTTTCAAATTCTAGCTGGAGCACTGCTTGCACGTATGTTGCTTACAGACCAGTCCACGCGTTACGTGCGTTTTTACATCCGGACAACTCTGGTAGGCAAAAGGTATGTGTCTCTGAACCAATATTAAGCAACGATAATAATAGTATTTAAGGCTGAGTTAACTTTTTTACAAGTACACCTTTCATTACGCCATTCCCTTAAAATTAAATATTTCTTTTTGGAAATAATGAATAAAGTATAAGTATATAGGTGATTTAAAAATCTAAGTCTATAACTTGGTGCTTTAAACTTTTATATTTATTTATCATTTTAAAGGAAATATAAAAATGTACACAGCTACGAAAACTTTTTTTATTTTAACGTGAGTAGTCTCAGAGATATTCATAAGCGAATCTTTATAACATTTTAGGCCGATGCAGATTTTCTGATTGGGTACAGTACCCACCTTTACCTAAAACTGCATTGTTTCTTTATAAATACTTCTGATTTACGTATCATTTTAAAGGGACCTTTTAACGTTTTGGCGAATTGACAAAATAAAATGTGTAAGATTCGCAAATTTTCGTTGTAATAATGATATTTGTAAAGAAACAAATGTCGTTATATTTTGTGACACTACGAGGATTGCTTTTTTATAAAGTATAAAATACATCGCTCATTGTATGAGCACGAATGGTCGAGTCTCAGCATTAGACTTTTACTCCAGGGGTCAGTGGTTTGAGCCCAGAGGGATACCTAATTTTATTTTTGTTTTTTACTTGAGCTTTTTAGAACCAATGTTTACATTTATCAATATAAAGCATTTAATGACAAACTTCAATACATTTTAAAATCTGAAAAGGTCCCTTTAAAACTCAAAATCAACGGATATTTCCTAAAATATTTCGAAAAATATAATTAACACATACAAACTCAGTTTTCCTTATAGCAATAGCCAAACTTTCAACGATAGATGTGGTCTGGTAACATAGATTTGACGAGAAAGTAAGTCATACATAATGTTTGTTTTTATCTCCACTGGCCAAAGGCCAGCGGGGCTTATGTCATGGTCCTGTGTCCGTCGTGTGTGCGTGCGTGCGTGCATCCGTGTGTTTACTTTTCCTTTAAACATCTTCTCCTAAACTACTGGTCCAATTCTGATGAAATTTCTCAGGAATGTTCCTGGGGTGAACCTCTTTCAAATTTGTTCGAACTATGCCCCTGAGGTCAAATTTGACCCTGCCCCGGGGGTCACAAAATTGAAAATTTAGTATGTAGAGACATCTAATAGTTCTCTACCAAATTTGTTCAAATTATGCCCCTTGGGTCAAATTTGACCCTGCCCCGGGGGTCACAAAATTGAACATATGCTTATATAGGGTCTATTTTGTGAAAACTTTACAAATCTTTTTGTCCATAACCATTGAGCATAGGGCTACCAATTTTGGTATGTAGTGACATCTAATAAACCTCTACCAAATTTGTTCAAATAATGCCTCTGGGGTCAACTTTGACCCTGCACCGGGGGGTCACAAAATTGAATAAACGCTTACAAAGCACCTCTTTTGTGAAATCTTTAAAAATCTTCTTGTCGAAAACCATTCAGACTATGGCTACCAAATTTGGTATGCAGTAACATCTTATAGTCCTCTACCAAGTTTGTTCAAATTATGCCCTTTGGGTCAAATTTGACCCTTACATGCGGGTCACAAAATTGAACATTATATACGCTTATATCTTGCTTATTTTGTGAAAACTTTTAAAATATTCTTGCCTTTAACTCTAGGACCTAGGGCTACCACATTTTGTATGTAGTGAGATATAGTAGTCCTCTACAAAGTTTGCTCAAATTATGCCCCTGGGGTTAAATTTTACCTAGCCCAGGGGGTCACAAAAGTGTACATGTGCTTAAATAGGGCCAATATTTAAGTATTTGCACATGCCGAGAATATTTTTTTCATCAGTGGAGCGATACAGGGCCATCATGGCCCTCTTGTTATCTTGTGTGACAATATATTCCATGCTTCGGGCGGCTCATGAGAACTAAGTCATGCCCGAATCAATTTCGCTCGCTCGTAAATGTTCGGACATCGTCGCGGGAAATTCACAAGACATATATTGTTAAACAAACAAATAATAACGAGTATTTTGTATCTTGTTAAATCTAACCCAGATTTGTTTTGGTTTAACTTAATTTTATGAAACAGTTTACGAAATTTTCGTTGATTGTGTGCGTTCCTCTATGTTAATCAATAATCTGTGCGCTCCGTTTCGACACAATCCAACCATTTAATAGATGTATCCAACGAGAAGAGCTTCAACTTGATCCGAATGTCAATGCCGCTTTGATGTAATTGTTCAGATGCGATAAGGACCGATGTTTTAAAATATACGGTGGATTGTACAGTGTTTGTGAATGCAATAACTTGTATATATGTTAAAAGCAACCGTTTGAGGTCGTTAGCGATTTAATTGGATGGACCTTTGCACCTTACACAGCCAAAACACATGGATTTGCTTTGAACAACTCCATCATATCACAACTTAAAAAGACCCCCACGTTTCCAAAAAAAAATAATTGTTCTTTCTGTATACTTATACAGTATATACACTCTATACTGCATACACATGTTTTTGACTCCAAGCTCAATTGTGACACAAACTCCAAATGCATCAATTATTCGTGTGACACACGTGGGGCCCTGTGTACTTCGTTAATTAGGGTCTTCCTGTTCACATACATTACACAGATAGGAGTTGACTACAGTCAAACATTTGAACATATATAGTAGGGAAATGGTAAAGTTGACGTAAACTCAGTTGTGTACAATGTCCCATATTTATTACTGTACATGAACAATACACATCGTATACATTTAATTAAGATATACACTGTGAGTGGTATACACGAGTATAATACTGATAGCGCATTGCACGTCGTGATTGATACACGGCTCACTACAAGCACCTAGACGTGTTGTACAGCTTTTTTGATGGTGCGCATCTTGCACATCTTGCACTGAATCTTAGCAATGTCCCGTCTTATCAAAGATCGTGCGACATTCTCATCTTACGATACAATTTTCGAAGCGCCATAAATACGTAACCGTCACATTTATAATTACTTTTGTTGAACATGTCAA
The DNA here is from genome assembly GCF_020536995.1 of Dreissena polymorpha. NCBI lineage: Eukaryota > Metazoa > Mollusca > Bivalvia > Myida > Dreissenidae > Dreissena > Dreissena polymorpha. The sequence goes on along the minus strand of NC_068355.1, from coordinate 143,129,242 downwards.
TCATTTGCAAAGTAGCTGTCAAATATCCTTTATATTTGAAACATACCAATCATAATCACTTCTATTTTAAAATTACAAAATTCAATCGTAAGTTTACATTGTCGTACGATCTTTGATAAGACGGCTGTATTGTTAGTTATTATTTACCCTCATCATGCGAATATCGGTCGTATGTCATATTCGGTAAGCGTAGCACCAGCCTGCGCATCCGCAACAGATGCTCAATTATCTCCAGTGTTACGTGTATCACACTGCTTCCGGTGAGAAAGAATAAATATGAGCCGCGTTCTTGGAAAATTGGGCTTAATGCATATGCGTAGTCTCATTCCAGATTAGAATGCGCAGACCGCACAGGCTAATCAGATACGACGTTTTCCCTTTAAAGGGATTTTACGTTAAATGAGGTCTCTTCTAAAGGAAAATCCTGTGTAGGCGGAAAGTGTTGTCCCTGATTAGCCGGTGTGGACAGCACATATTAATCTAGGACGACACTACATACATGCGTTAACCCTTTGCATGCTGGGAAATTTGTTGTCTGCAAAAATGTCGTCTGCTGAATTTCTAAAATTAGCATTTTCTTTGATTTTTTTCAAAGAATACTTTCAGAATAGCAAACAGTTTGAATCCTGATGAGACGCCACTTTCTGTGGCGTCTCATCTGGATCCGAACTGTTTGCAAAGGCCTTTAAAATTCAGTTCCAGCACTGAAAGGGTTAAGCCACAGTTTCCTCAAAACGCGACTCATTTAATGTACAGAAGTCTTTTTCCCCAACAAACAGACTTAACATGTTTAGAAACAATTTTACACACTGCGCAAGTTGTATGCTACGTACGTTAGTTGCAGCAATCTGTTGGAAACAACATATTCTGTCATATGATGGAACATGAAAATTTAACATTAAAACATTTGTCATAAATTAATGCATCTATGCTGAGGTATTTATATGTTGAATATAACAGCTATACTCTTAATCAACCTTATCATTTCACGAAAATAGTAAAAATGGTAATAAAAAATATGTTTAATATAAATGCTGATTCAAATGAAAAGCTTCCCGTGACGTTAACAGTATTTAGTAAAATTGACCAGTATTTCGCATAAAAAATACAAATGCAAATAATGCTATATCGCACTGTTATTGTTTCTAACGTAAACACGCTATAATAATAACACTTCCAATAATAATCTCATCAATGTATATACACTTGCAAAATTATTTATTGTTTTGTAAAAAACATCAATGTAACTTATAATAAGGCTTGTTACAAGCACATCACATATACGGTCTACATAGCTATTGAATACATAATACTTATACATTCATATGTAACATAAAAAATGACTGTGTTTCAACAAAATCTACACAGAACTGTGTTCGTAAATGACTATTCCACAACACGGATTTTAAAATATATGACGCACTATTTTTCATCGCGCAGGAATATGAAATGAACGTCCTGATTTTTTGGTAGTGGAGTTAAGCAGTCCGCGCCCCGCCCTCGTCCGAATGCTGGCACCTAAATGTCGTTAACAAGTGAGTCATTGAAAGTTTAGAGATCACGAGCGCATAATGATTATGTCAAACATATATAGATATAAAGATTGGGATTAGTGTGAAAAGGTTACCCAGCATTCTTGTTCATGCTTTGTACTTCAGAAAACCAGGCAAAGATGTATATAACATATATGTTAAATCATGTTTCTTGAATTGATCAATAATTTTCTTTTTTTATTGCGAACATAACACTTTGAAACTAGTCTCTATCTCGCATTTACGTAAAATAACACATAAACATATTATTAACACAAGGAAGAAACCGACCGTCATTGGAAATTGCCAGAGACTGAGAAATGCCTATTATTTAACATTTGAGGGTTAACCGACTAAACAAACAATTTTGAAATGATACTCGCAATTCAACCAAAAGACACAAATCAGGTAAATCATCCAACAATAATGGTGCATATATTTAGCAAAATATATTGCAAATACATCCAAACATGACAAATTTACAAATGCTGATTGTATTAGTTTCCGTGGAAAGATAGTTGAAAACGTATTACGAATATTTTAGCTTATAATAAAACTGGTCATAATGCATGTGCGGAAAGTTTCGTCCCAGATTAGCTTGTGCAGTCCGCACAGGCTAATCAGGGACGACACTTTCCGCTTTTATGGTATTTGTGCGGAATGCACAGGCTAATCTGGGACGACACTTGACGCATATGCATTATGCCCAGTTTTCTCAGAACGCGACTCATTTAATCAATCAACATAAGCAATGCAAGAAGCTACTTTGGCGATAGATGCAAATAAAAAAAATACAGGTATAAACACATATGGCACATTTTGGTACTGACCTTGTTGATATAAATTAACACGATTTATGTTAAGAACATTTCTAAACGTTTTGTTAAGTCCGCGTAAACGCACCTATAACAAAGCCAAGCAGAGTCAAAGCATGTGAGAGATATAGACAAGCAAGCGCGCATGCGGAGCTTTGTGCAACGACGGCCGATGCCCTTTGCTTCTGGGAGATTGCATCGACGTCGTATTTCAGATCAGCAGGTTTTGTGTCGTTGTTTTCGACGAATGACAAGTCCGAGAATTCGTTAACATCAAACACTTCGCCTGTCACCGCCGCTGCGTCATTCAATGCGCCTTTCATGTCAACGTCATCGCTCACCGGATGTTTGTGTCGTCTGCGTCTGCCGCTGACGTTAGGCAAACTTGTAAGACCCTCTATTAACTCGCATAAAGGAATGTCCTCCGTTTCACATCTTTTTTGGGTATGTTCCAGCAAAAACTGACACAATTCCGCGGTAACAGCTTGATCCGGGCTGAGAGGCGGTGGGAATCCGCCGGGGAAGTTAGACTCTTTCAAGCTCGCGTACAACTTCTCGCACGTAGGCACGTCACCAGACCCGTCGAATATATCCTCGGTGGTACTGGTGATGGATGTACTGGTAGGGGTCGCCCGAGAGCTTGTGCTTGCAGTGGTTGTGGTTGGAGTCTTAGTTGTTGTGATCGGGGTCGTGGTTGTGATCGTGGTCGTGGTTGTGATCGGGGTCGTGGTTGTGACTGCCGGGGTCTCTATTCGAATTGGTGTCGGGCTTGGCTTTGCTGCAATAGTTACTTTAGTTAACGCGAGGAAGTCAGCTATAGAAAAACTACAGGGGACAATCTAGCCAACCAGTTAAACAAACACCCCAGCATAAGAAAAATAGATAGATATATTATATATTTAGAAAATGAGTAAACATTTCTCTTAAAGATAAAATAGGCTATGTTTAGATATTATAGCGAAATTCTTGGTTCTTGGATATTGTAAAGCGTAAAGACTTTACGCTAGCTGCCAAAAGGAATGAAACCAGTTGCAGATGCTGCTTTAGCAATCAACATTTACCATATTGAACAGAACATGTATGTTGTGGTGCAATTATCTTTTATAATTTTGTACTTTTTAAATTCTGTGCCACTAATACCGTTAATTAAACATGTATTTGTGATTGCTTTAACAGCTTCCAAACGAATTGACAAAAGTGTCCCCTTTTGCAACGGCGTCATAAGAACACAACTATAATGGGTCGTTTAAAAGTGTTTGTTTTTTATCCAACATCAGATGTGATGCCGACTATCTTGTCAATGAACATCAATTCAACACTTTATAAATTATATGAATTTAAAACAACTGTCCTATGACATACAATAAAAGACCAAAACATGAAATCTAAGAATAAGGTGCAAAGTGTCACACACTATCAGAGCTCTGCGATGGATTATTGTCCATAATGTTCTATAACAATACTGCAATTTAAATACATAGGGATTAGATGTAAATAGATAGAAAATAGTTGAATTACTGCAAAAACATGTCATTATTGTTTTCTAGACAGTAAATATAAAGATGTACATGTTTTATGCGCGTATAGCACTCTTCTGTTAGTACAACCATTCCATCAACTGAGCACAGATATATTGCTAGGCATCCATTCAATGCATATATATGCATGCATACACCAGTAGCAGCCTCTTGGTTTTTTATGGTTTCATAAGCCCAAGTGTTGTTCAAATTATAACCACAGATGTAAGACTAAGTTCTAACTAATATTCTACTGCTATTTAAAATGCACAATATATGCTCTGAATGGATCAGTCAATATAAATGCTGGAACCAGTTCACGTTATACGGTTTACATATCCAAAGAGACTTTGGTGACAATACGTCTGCATTGTTCGTTCTGCCTAAGCTTTTCCAAACACATGTTTTTATCCACTGCAAACTATTTATCACGCAAAACTAAAGGGGAGGAATACATTCGTCCAATATATCCAATTTAAATGATTTTCTCATTAACTGCACACATTTTAATTCATTTGCCGAAGCTATGACCAATGCGGTATCAAGGTATTTATGAACATATGTTTAAGTATATGAGATTACAAAAACAGCTTCTAACTGGTATAAAAGCAAATCAACACATTGTGCATTTTTTTACATAAGATCTCATATTCTTGCAGTTTCCCATTTAAAAATCCCAGTGGCAGACACTGTTTTACAACAGTTGGTGGTACAGTATCGTCATGACCCAATTTATCTTAAAGATCTCTATACATAAACTATCACTTTATATTTAAGTACGCGTGTACGTACGACAGATGCCGGGGGCCTCATCCGATTGGTCCTTACAGTCAATCTTGCCGTCACAGAACAGTTCACGGTTTATGCAGCCAATGCCGTTAGCGCACGGACGCTGGCCCTCGGGACATACGACCGGCCCTGTTTGGGGAACCAGAGCGAGATAGATAATTGTACATAATAAGTAGCTTGCAAAATAAAAAGTGGTTACCGGTAAAATAAAACACTATTCTGAAGTTATTATAAGTTTACATTCAACTGAATTAAATTTTCATGTAAATTTGCATAAATTTGCGTTGCTGTACTCTCCAAATAAATCAAAGTGAATTGATTTAAGATATCGTATTATGGTTTAACACTTGTTGTTTTGTTCTTTTTAATAATTACTGTTTTATTGTTAGGTAAGTCATTGATATGCACTAACATATCAATGTCATGTTTAAGATTTGAGACTTCTGGATGAAACAAGGCGGTTTGGCGGATACCTCTTTCTGAAGATTAGCCAGTGGTTGTTACTGGTTGAGTCGTGGGTTCTGTTTGATTCGTGGGTATAGAAATCGCCTGAAATCTCGCGATAGAATGTTCGCACATGATGCAGTTCGTTACGGAAAAATGTTTTGACACGGTCACTATTTTTTCCGATCAAAAATGTGTCAAAAACAAGTAAATAGTGTAATTCATCATAACTTGATAGGTCGGTATGAAATATTTCCTCATTTATGTACTGTTCATATAGTGTTTCAAAATAACACAAAATCGTTTATTTAGAAGTAATTACCATGCTTCATCGTCTGTTGATATTTTTTCACAAGAAATTAACCTGTCATGCAAGGTCAGTTTAAAGGCTATTTATAGTATGCAAATCTTGAAATTCTGGCGGCCAATCAGAACCCACGAATCAACCGGAAGCTTATTTTCATGATGGTAGTATTACACTATCGACACAGTCGATTATTTTGATGATAAAAGACGATAAACATATGGAAAAAAGGAACAAATCTTAAACAAGAAAGGTTAATTATTATTTTCATAATGATTCATAGTCATATATTTATAAAATATTTGTGATGTAACAACTTTATGAAAATTACCCACGACTCAACCAGACTATAGCATAAGAGGTGAGGACACAGTCCATTTTGATTCGAGTAAAGTTCTTTCTTGGTTCTCATGACATACCTTTTTATTTTTTAAATCAATTCAGTTATGAATGATCTTTTAGAAAAGGTATGATTAAATATGTATTTATGTGCAAAATGTTGCATTTATTTTAGTTTAATGCTGTCGCTTCAGCATTGAGTAATGCAGGGTAAATATATAGTGACCTGAAAATACACCTGCTACATAATGTTGTCACACGCAAACGATCTTACAGTAATATGGGCATCTTACAGTATATAGGTTTCTATCGCAACCGTTATTTATTTTTGGTGTTTTCACTTCATATACACATATATTTGTTAATGCAGCATCAACATACGTAAACAATATCCCGGAAAGAGAAAAATAAAGCATTTGAATATCAACCGTACTTTCGTTTGACAACTGTTCATGCATGTACGATGTGAACCTAAATTTAGTTTTAGTTCAGATTCGTTCATACGACACAACCACACAATTTTGTTTTACGGATCATTTCGGCTTAGAGGACTGGGTGAGTCACGTAAGAATATCGAATATAAAAAATATTTTATAAACAACTGGTAGCAAGATGAGTTGCAGATAATTGGTCAGTAACCACATTTTAACTAACTATTTAGACCTGTAAATTCTTTTCAGCTCAATTCAACAGTGAAAAATGCCCATAATATCACTTTAATTATAAAGGAGCGTTGTAACGCTTAGTGACGAATAAAGTGTGTTTACCCGTAACACTGTCCCTTTTGCAAACAAGTAAGTGTAACCATTCCTATCCAAGATCTATCAATATGATTAATCAATTAACATTATTATGCTTTAATTACAAATTCCTTCAATACTAATAGAGCTATGTTCTCCACAGTAAAAATAAACTTATCAATATTGAAACAAAAAGATGTATGGTCCACTGTATTTACTCTAGCAGACCTGTGTAGTCATATGATTATCATTTGTATCAAATGAAACGTCTCTGCCCAAGAAGCGAAGCAGGGCACAAAGGTATGCCCTGAAGTTCTTACTTCGCTAGGTAAATACAATCCCAATGTACCTCAACTGATATCAAATATTTAATAAATCACGAAACATTTTTTGCCTTTATTTGGTCAGAAATACCCTTTAGAGTGTGTTTAAAGTTAAATATAGCAAGTGTAGCGGGTTTTATAAATTTGGCTAAACTTACGTGTACAAACGGTTTTGCTTTCGTCGCTCTCGTCGAGACAGTTAGGATCGCCGTCGCACATTTCTCGCTTAGGGATACAATCCCCGTTCCCACAAGTGAACTCGTCCGGCCTGCACTCTGGATATAAATCAAAGCACTGAGAGAAACAATTGGTCGCATGATCACTGACCTGTTAAATACGTATAAATTATTGCACCACGTTCAAGAACAAATAAACGCCTTTTTGTTTGTCATTTTCTCCTATATAATCACTTTTAATCGTTTAAAGTATAATGAGTTTTAAATGTTATACTTTTCGGGAAACATATACTTGTAATATCGACATACAAAAGCAATAAACTGAACGAAACGATACAATAACATATTACATGCGAATAAAATGTTGTATTATATGCCGTGGGAGATACACATCCTGAAAAAATTATTAATATTGACTAATAAAGTTTTCATGCAATAACAACGAAACGTGCACAAATATTTGCCTAACGTAAAATAACCCATTAATATCATTTTAATCAGCGGCACGTTTTGAAACGATACACATAATTGAGTTTTAGCCCATGAATGAAGAAACACACTAAAAAAACTTCGATTCCACACTTGGAACTCTACCACATAAATCATTTATAGGACACAATTATTAAAATAATTTTTGAGTTGAATTGGCCATGTTAAATATGGCAAGCGAAATGCACATTAATTCCTTAAACCACGGTTTAACAGTTAACTATATAGTTAAGAGACTTTGAATCCGGGTTCAAAGTGCCGTTTGCACATTAAATCCTTAAACCCGAGTTCAAGAGTTTGAACTGCAGTTCAAAGTATCTTAACTCTATAGTTAAGAGAGGACCAATGAAATCGCGGCATTTACCTTCTATATATAGCTAATTGTGGTTTAAGCTCCGCTGATTGGTTGTCTCTGAATTATGTAGATAAGAGATTTGTATCTATTTTTAGACACACTTTGAACTGCGGTTCAAACTCTTGAACTCGGGTTTAAGGATTTAATGTGCAAACGGCACTTTGAACTCGGGTTCAAAGTCTCTTAACTCTATAGTTAACTGTTAAATAATTAATGTGCATTCCGCGCGTCTTAACCCCAGTTTAAGACTTTAAACCGCAGTTGAAGACTTTGAAAAATAGGTTAAGACTTTTAGGTGTTCGGTTGTCTCTGCACATTAATTATTAACCAATTTCGTCATGTGATATTGTTTTGTTCCTGGCGCATTTCTATCAAGATAGCGGCGGATGAAGTTAGTGAATTATTACGTACGTTTGAAACAGCATTCCAAGATATAGAAAGAAAACTTCAAAGTGGTTTTGCAGACAACGCAGACTTCGTCAAAAGTGCGAGGTTATTGCAGAAAATAAGGTTATATTTATATATTTTCTTTGTGATCCTTTTGTGGTATAAATCTGATAGAAATACCCCTAACCGAAATACAGTCGATTCGGATTAGTGTACAGTATGTCAATCAGCTCTGGAAAATCAGCAGTTTCGATAAATTTGTATTTAATTTTCCATAATGCCCCACTAAAAACAAAATGATAAGTGTCTAAGGTATACATTAGGTAAAGGAATAAAGTTACAACGTTTTAGTAAGAAAGCTTTTGTATTATGCTTACAGGGGGGGGGGGGGGGATAAATGCAGCAAAAAGTTAACCAGAACTGATTGAATGAGTTATGTTTTGAAATGCGCACATGGAAATAGAAGGCTTTATTATTTTCAAATACAAAAATTGCTGATTGAAAACAAATGCCATGATAATGTTTTGAAATACAAATTCTGTAAGTTGAATGATTTTAAATAATTTTCCGAAAAGGTGAACTTAAATTGGCTATTTTGTCATGGATGAACATGAACTACATAGTATTATAGTATATATACTAGCCAGTTTTAACATAATAATAACGTATTTAACGGGTACTGGCAAATGTAACCTCTGCTATTACGTTTAAAGATCGTACGTTACTGCAGTGTTCGAAATATCATGAAAACAAGCAATCACGTTTGATCACAATAGGGATATAAAATACTTGCGAGAAATAAATTAAAAGTATAGATTTATGGTATCATTAAATGCTAGATTGTTGTCACTCATTATCACTAGTAAACAGATTTCAATATACAAGTACATGCAAAGACAGCTCAATTTGTAAAATATGCAGTTTTTTTTCATATATACGCGCGGAAACCCCTTGTTCAGGACCGTGAAACCGGCATTATTATTTATTGACCTTTTTGCCATTCCATAAAGCGTACTTTTAATTTAAGTGTATGCTTTATTGAATGGCAAAAAGGTCAATAAATGGTAGGTGATTACGATCGAAAAATAAACGTTAAGATGTAGACTTTGTACAAAAGTGTATTTCGTTATTTATCTCCACAAAAAGCCGATTTATTCCTAGTTTACACACTGCACAGGCTAATCTGGGATAACAATGTACGCACCAGCATTATGACCAGTTTTCTCAGAACGCGACACAATTATGTAAATGATTCATTTTATAGTTTGTTAATTTCATTGACTACAAATTTGTATTACACTTATGTCTACCTTGAGGTTGTTGAACATAGTACAATTATGTTACAAATATAGTATTTTCTGTAAACAGTATTTGAGTGTGTCCAAGAGTATGATATAGCTGAGATCACTGTCAAATTCTTGCTTTAACTTATATTCTTATGGGCCCGTTTCATCAAACATCGTACGACAAATTTAGAATACGATACGAATTTCAAAGAAACATTATTTTAACAGACCGAAGCATATTTTTGCTTATTTCAAGTAAAATCATTTATTTCATCATTTTCTTACCGATGGCTTATATCTTGCGGAGCTATTTATCAACAGCTTGTATATTTTTAGTTTTTAAATTAAAGTTATAAATTAAGATTGTCGTACGATCTTTGATGAAACGGTCCCATAAAAATATAAGTTAAAGCAATAGTGAAAGAGAATGTGGGAAAATGTAGCTAGAAATGGTTTTGAACATGCATAATTGTGGCGTGTTCTGAGAAAAATGGGCATAATGCTTGTGCGTAAAGTGACACTTTCCGCCTTATCTGGATTTTCACTAAGAAGAGACATCATTTAAACGAAACATTCCATAAAAGCGGAAATTATCGTCCCTTATTAGCCTGTGCGGACTGAACAGGCTAATCTGGGATGACAATTTACGCACCAGCATTATGTCCAGTTTTCTCAGAACGCGAGACTATTATGTTTATGATTCATTTTATAGTTTATTTATTTAATTAACTACAAATTTGTATTACATTGTTTCTACCTTGAGGTTGTTGTACATAGTATAATTATGTTACACTTATAGTATTTTCTGTTAACGAACAAATGCTTTTGTATCGAATACTGTGCATTAATATTGTTTTCTACCCAATGTTTTCTTATAGGGATCACTTGTCCGTCGTTTGTCTCGTTAAAAAGTATTAATAGCATCAGTTTGAAACTTTATACATTAATAGACCTCATTGAGTGGGAGTGCGTCGATAAAGAACTCTTAGCATCCCGCTTTGTTAAATTATTTTTAATTAATGCATAACCATTATTCTTGTATTAGTTAAGTTAAATTGTCATAAAAAATGTTGACATGTCATTTTTCCATTTTTCTTTTTTGTGTAACGTTTTGAAAATAAAGCTTTTATTTGTTGTGATTATTATTATTAATACGGATGTTTAGTCCGGTCTGTTTCCAAATCGTTACAATGGTAAAGTGGTATAGGAGAGGTTGAACATATGATTTTGATTAATAAAGGATTTATACTATTAAACTAGTGTTTTTTCATATTTATCAATACAGTGGTTCCGTAAATAAATCGGAACTATCCACTTCTGGGTTAAGAAATTGAGATAATTTAGCGATTACATCCATAAATTTGGTAATAAAACGACAACATGAATTAACAACTAGTATTATTACTGTATATATTCAACAGTTAGATAATAAATGTACATTCCGCGCTTGTTAACCCCAGTTTAAGACTTTGAACCGCAGTTTACACTCTTGAACTCGGGTTTAAGTAATTAATGTGCAAACGGCACTTTGAACTCGGGTTCAAAATTTCTTAACTATATAATTAACTGTTAAATAATTAATGTGCATTCCGCGCCTCTTAACCGCAGTTTAAGACTTTGAACCGCAGTTTAAAGTCTCTTAACCCTATAGTTAAGAGAGGACCAATGAAATCGCGGCATTTACTTTCTATATATAGCTAATTGTGGTTTAAGCTCCGCTAATTGGTTGTCTCAGATAACAGATTTTATCTATTTTTAGACACACTTTGAACTGCGGTTCAAACTCTTGAACTCGGGTTTAAGGATTTAATGTGCAAACGGCACTTTGAACCCGGGTTCAAAGTATCTTAACTATATAGTTAACTGTTAAACCGTGGTTTAAGGAATTAATGTGCATTTCGCTTGCCATAGTTAAACCCATTTATGCCTAGCGCCTAGAAAAAAATCCTTGGCTAACAGCGTAGACCCAGATGAGACGCCGCATGATGCGGTGTCTCATCAGGGTCTGCGCTGTTTGCTTGAAGGAATTTCTGTAAGAAATATTCTTAATATAGAAATAAATATACTAGACATTCCTAATTTTGGAAATAAATTGATCAGATTTAGAAGGATGGGAGAGTCCACTAGGCATAAATGGGTTAATGAAAACTGAAACGAAGTAGAATGTTGACTGAGTAAGTGCAGGTACGATGGACATTATTTACTGTTAGTTCCACTAGACCACCACCCAAAAAGCTATATAAAAAAATATATTAAAGTAAGAGAGAAACTTTGAGAATATGCATATACTTGCATACCGGTACATAAGAAAAAAGATCAGAATGGTAAATCATATATGTATAGGTTTGACGCAACGATAAAGAAAGAAAACCATCCCATATTGAACGCGACGCAGTTCTGAGCTACCAAAGGAAATATAAAATTGGTACTTTAAATTATCGTACGTTAACAAACACGTTTCTTAAACAAGTGAGTGCTAACACGAACGTTCGTAAATTAGAAACCAGTAGCTGAGGAGCCGTCGCGTCCGACCAAACTACTTTGAGTTACCTCTTACCTCGGGAACTGCCATCTGTTGACAACATGAACATTCTACGGTTAGTATAGGCATTCGTACATGAGCTTAACATGAATTCTGGTTTTTAAAATTGAAATTGGTCCTAATTAAAGTATTTTAGATACTACGCTAAGTTGCCCTAGCTACTAGCAGTGTTCGCTCACTGAGATCACTAAACCATGCATATATACATTCATACGATTTTTTACTCTATGTCGTTGCCTACATTAGTCGGATTGTGACTTATATCAGTATCAGTATGGACTCAGCAAGTGTCACTGTGTTTTTATGTTAAACAGAATATAAGATTTATCGTGTTGAGAAATGAATATCTAGTACTCAAACAAACTACACATTAAAAGTTATTACAGTCATCCAATGTGATTCGTGTTCAAATAAAGCATACACTGAACTAAACGCATGGCAATACAATACTAAAGCACAATTTTAATAAATGAGTAAATAAGCCATATATTTTTTATCTCGGCAACCAGTTGACTCCTCTAATACATTCAACACCGATTAAATCTTCAAAAAACAAACGATAGATAACATCAAACAAACGGCTTATGACCTACTCAAAATTGCTCATTTTACAGTGAATTCTCAGGCATCTTTTACATATATAATAATCCCGTTACGCCCTTAAATCAGGTGCAACAGTCACGTGTCTGCCGCTCTTCAACGTGTCAGGTACTTACTACACTGCTCTTCGTCACTTCCGTCCGAGCAGTCCTCCTTGCCGTCACAGCGCTCCTCGCGTGCGATACACTTGGAGCCGTCCCTGCATGGGTACCCACCCTCCGTGCAACTGTTAACTGAAGAGGAAGAACCATTCTGATGATAATCGTTTATTAGCGCCAAGCTTGGACTCAATGCTATTTGCGAAGACAGTAGAAGTCATGGTTCATGGGAACGAATAGGCGATTTAGACTTTATAAGCTGTCTATGTTTGAATGCAACTATCTCATTAGGAGCAAAGCTGGCCTTATTACGTAATTAATTGAAATATTGTACACCCCTTCAATAAACTAAGTTCCTATAGCGTTTTACATTATACCTCTTAGCCTATTTTTCGCTTTTCTCACGCATAATACCATCAATTGTTTGAATGCATGATTGCTTTACACTGGTGCTTTTAAACATTTACTCAAACTTTTACACAAACCATCCATAGATTTTTTGTATGTACATTTTTTAATTAGTATTGAAAGCTAAACTGCTCTTGTATTTGCTCAATGAAAGTCGGAGAGGTAAACAGCGATTTCAATAGACCGGTACGCAAGTTATTTAAGAATTCCAAGCAGGTATAATTGTGCGCATTCTAATTTTAAAATATAGCAGAGTTAAAAGCACTGTTTTATATAAAGAATAAGGATTAAAACTTCTCGAATAAATTATAACGTAAAAGTGAAACTTGAAACGGAGAGCATGCGCTACTTACTCGTGCAGTTTACCGTGTTCTCGTCGGACCCGTCTGGACAGTCGACTTTCCCGTTACACACGTCGGCCGCCGGGATACAGCGGCCGGAAGACGTGCACTTGAAATCCACAACCGGCTGGCACACGTATTCTGAAATAGGAATGCAGAAAACATCAGTTTTCCAAATGCTTGGCGCATGCAATGGTCGGGAATGTTGACGTTATCAGCATCTTTAATAGAAATATGCATGTCTCATTGGAAGACCATCTTCTACATTTTTGAGCGGCTATTGTTGTGGTGTTGTGATGCGGAGGCGATCTACAACATGTTGTTCGGTTGTATCTATACTAACATTAAAGGTGATTCCATTGGTACATCATGTTGGCCCCACTCCCCTGTCTTCCCTCTTATCATCCTCCTCCTAATAATCATCTTTCGCTGGGTTGAGACTGGGTTTACGCTACGCTATATTTTGTTAACGAGTATAATTAATTCCCAAAGAATCTAGAGAATGGTAAACGTGAGTATGATCACAGTGCTATTCACATGAAGGACGCATGGGGCTCACCGCAGATGTTTGGGTCCTCATCGGTGCCGTCAGGACACTGCGGGAAGCCGTCACACTGGAACTTCCGGGGGATGCACATTCCGCAGCTGCAAAGGAAGCTCTCCTCGGTGCAGTTTAACCGACAACCTGGCAATCGAGATACTATGTTGGAATCTTACGGTATTTTAAATGATCACTTTAAAGAGACAGAAGCAATGGAGTCAGCAGTTAAAGGGACGGATGAGCAAATGACACGTTTAAACAAATGTCAAAGATAACAAGGCTATTGTCAAGCAATATGGTCCCCTACCGGCTCCACCATTGTCAGAAATTCCACCATTGTCAGAATTTTTATTTTATTTTTTGTTGTTGCCATAGCAACCACAATTTTTGACGTAGGAACAAAATGAAATGACGTGCATAATGTCCAATTGCCATCTATCCATGTTGAAAGTTTCATGAAAAAATATTAAAGTGGCCTTTTCACAGATTTTGGCATATTTTGAAGTTTGTCATTAAATGCTTTATATTGATCAATGTAAACATTGGATCTTAAATGCTCCAGTAAAAAATCAAGAATAAAATTAAAAAAAGAAAAAAAGTAGCCGGTACCAGGGCTCGAACCAGTGACCCCCGGAGTCCTGGAGTTAGTCTGAAGTAAAAAAAGCATTAGCCCTCTCGGCTATTCCGCCGCGAATACACAATTTAAGCATTTTTTACCTTATATAAGCAATCATCGTAGTTTCGTAAATTTAAACGACAACAACAGAACTCTCCAAATTATTCAATCGTTTCGCGTTGCAACGCTTTATAATTTTTAGGTTTTCAAATCGTTAAAAGATACATATAATGGCTATATTGGACTATGGTAAATGTTCAGTAATACTGTTACCTCACAAATATCATAACTAAAACGAAAATTTGCGAATCTGAAACAACTTTTTTCAATTTTGTCAATTTACCAAACCGTGAAAAGATCCCTTTAAGAACTTTTAAAGTTATCGCAGGATCCAGAAAACCACCATTTTCAGCAGTATTTCTAGTCTGTTTGTTGCCATAGCAACCAGATGTGTTACGTAGGAACATAATGAAATAACGTGCATAATGTCCATATTGCCATCTATCCATGTTTCAAGTTTCATGAAAAAATATGAAGAACTTTTAAAGTCATCCCAGGATCCAGAAAAGTGTGACGGACAGACAGACAGACAGACTGACAGACGGAGTGCAAACCATAAGTCCCCTCCGATGAAACCGGTAGGGGACAAAAAAGAATGTATAACGTATATACAAACAAAGCGAAATCACACTTATGACTACTACACATATAAAAGACATCGATTCGTTTTTCTGATAATAATCAAGCGAAATAGATTAAAAAAAAATATATAGCGATTGCATTTTTTTTCTGCAAAAAGTATCCTTAAAAAGCACGCCAATTATTGGCACAGAACAGACAAGTTATACACGTCGTCTAATTGCAGCCCAATTACCAATGTTCTCTTACTAGCAATGCTGTTGCAGATAGTACGGAGTTCCGTAAGTTCCCGGATGGTCGTCTCCAAGCGGGTCGTTGTGCCCTGTAGGATAACGTTGTTCTTCTCCAAGTTTGTCTGCAGGTTCTACAACAAGGACCGTGTTTTTATGGTACAAATTAAATGCTGAAGGAAAATGGTTAACTGATTTAATTGTCTGATTTAGCTGTTATTTTTATGAGAAATAGGCCTACATTGATACATTTTAAAATGACGATTTTATATCTCAGACATTTCTATACCAGGTACTGTTCTTTTTGTTGAGAGGAATTGAGCGTATATGTTACTTCAACTACAAAATGGGTACCTTGACAGTGTTTTGAAGCTCTCTAATAATCGTGCTCTCCTCGATTTTCGTTACATCGCCTGGCCGACCGTCTTTGCCCGGGAACCCTGGCTCTCCCTTCAGTCCCGTCCTACCGTCCATCCCAGCAACACCAGGGGGTCCTTCGGGTCCCGGGATCCCAGGAGCGCCGTGCTCACCTTTGGCTCCGTTTAATCCTGCGATACCCCGAGGACCAGGAATTCCTGGTTCACCCTTGTCACCGTCTATTCCGGGATAGCCTTGGATACCCTGCTCGCCTTTCTGCCCACCGGAACCAGGTCCGGATACCCCGTCCCGTCCTGGTTCACCACGGTCACCTTTCTGACCGGGAAGGCCATCAATACCACGAGCTCCATCAGCACCCGGGAAGCCATTCAGCCCATCACTGCCTGGTTCCCCTTGGTATCCTCTCAGGCCGGGTAAACCCGGTATCCCTGGTTCGCCTACAGGTCCAGGGTCGCCTTTTTGTCCAGGGAGCCCAGATTGACCATCAGATCCCTTCTGCCCTTGAAGACCGTTCTGTCCCGGCTCTCCTTTTAGGCCCCTTTCGCCCGGTATACCGCCGACACCCGGATTGCCTTGTAGTCCTGGAGCTCCCGGTTCTCCAAATTCACCTTTAGACCCACGAAGACCATCTCGTCCAGGCAAACCCGGGTCTCCCTTTTCACCTTTAATACCAGCCCCGCCATTTCCTGGGATGCCGTCACGGCCTGGAGTTCCCGGGTCTCCTTTCATTCCCGGAGGACCCTGAGGCCCGGTATCCCCAGGTCGGCCTGGAAGACCGTCTAATCCGTCACTTCCTGATAGCCCTCTGAGCCCAGCGGGACCCGGTGCCCCAGGTTCACCTGCATCGCCCTTCTGTCCAGATAACCCATTGGTGCCTGAAACTCCGTCTCTTCCCGGAAGACCCTCGAGACCCTGACTTCCGGGCATCCCTGGTGTCCCCGGTTCGCCGCGCAGTCCCTGTGTTCCTTGCGGACCCGGGATACCAGGAGGACCCGCGGGACCGCGTTCACCTCGGACGCCTGCGGGACACTGACAATCTCTATTGTTGCCGCCATCACCTCCGCCGCCTGTACTGACATTGGAACATTTTTCATCGAGCTTTTGTATCTAAAATTTGAAAAAAAGACACATAAAGAATCTGGTGCACGGCATAGCTTAAAACAGACATGGATTTGGCATTGCAATATATTTGTTTGTTTGGAAAAGAAGACAAAAAATCAGTCTGTATGCATACTTGCAATAACACTGGAGTTTCTGAAAAGTATCAGAAAATAATAAGCGTGCAGTCACACGAGGTTTATCAATCAACGAATATTTATACATTGATTTATGTGTAGACGGAAAAGGAAAGTTAATAATAATTTATACCGATCTATTTTGAAAGCTCATTTCAGGGATCTGTTGGAAAACTTAGTCTTCAGATCACATGAAACAAGCATATCACAACGTTATGACGAGTTGTGTCTAATTCACCATGCTGATAAAATGATTGCGATGGGTTTCAACTAAAGTTAGTTCGGAATAACTTCAAGCTCTTCATCGTAAAACTATAGATAACAATTCGAGGTGAGGAAGCCGCTTATCTGACTAAGTTACACACATTATATGGTTTAGTTTGGCCGTACCTTTCAACGATTATTGGATAATACCAACAAAAATATCATGGTTGGTATATTATGGATACATCCACATAATTACACAACATCTCTGAAACTTATCAATTACAAGTGGAACTTCAACTAGCTCATTCAGGTAAGCATTTGAGAATTTAAGACAATGAAAATACCCAATTTTAATAAAAAAATACCCAATTGTCAAGTAAAGTAGTGGAAACCGACTTTTTTGTACCCAATTGAAAATGAAAATACCCAATTAAACTCAAAAGTAGTGGGTATTTACCCAATTACTCAGAAAAGTTATCTGGAGCTCTGGGCTTATATCCACTGACGAGTGATTAAAGGGGCCTTTTCACAGATTTTGGCATTTTTTTTACTTATTCATTAAATGCTTTATATTGATAAATGTAAACATTGGATCATAAAAGCTCCAGTAAAAAATCAAGAAAAAAAATAAAAAAAAGGAAAAGAACATTGCCCGGAGCAGGTTTCGAACCAGTGACCCCTGGAGTCCTGCCAGAGTCCTGAAGTAAAAACGCTTTAACCTACTGAGCTATTCCGCCGAGTACACATTCTTGACGTATTTTATACATAATATAAGCAATCTTCGTAGTTTCACAAAATTTAACGACAAAAACAGAACTCTCCAAATTATTCAATCGTTTCGCGTTGCAACGCTTTATAATTTTTAGGTTTTAAAATCGTCAAAAGATGCATATAATGGCTATTTTAGAGCATGGTTAATGTTCAGTATTACTGTTTCCTCACAAATATCATAACTAAAACGAAAACTTACGAATCTGAAACAACTTTTTTCAATTTTGTCAATTTACCAAAGCGTGAAAAGATCCCTTTAAGCGCTAATCCAATTGTTTTTCGGGGACAATAAAACACATCTGCTCTTTTTTTTTGTATTTGATGGAAAGCGTAATGTGGGCACTTTTATGAGAGAAAAATTTCCCTAAGGCCAATTATTAAAAAAAATATCCTAACCCAACAGCCAGCAGGGGGGGGGGGGGGGGCATTGCACAGGGACTGGGTACGAGTCTGATAAGCGTAATCCAAACTATTTTAAGAACGGTTTTTATTTGCTAAATTCTCTCTTTGCATCAATGAATAGCGACTGCGTTAACAAAAGTTCAGATGAGTCTATTTAATATCGGATGACTCCTTTTTAGCTCACCTGAGCACAACGTGCTCATGGTGAGCTTTTGTGATCGCTTTTTGTCCGTTGAGCGTTGTCCATCGTGCGTCGTCCGTCGTGCGCCGTCAACATTTGCCTTGTTAACTCTCTAGAGGCCACATTTATTGTCCAATCTTCATGAAATTTGGTTGGAAGATTGGTCTCAATGATATCTTGGATGAGCTCGAAAATGGTTACGTTTGCTTGAAAAACATGGCTACCAAGGGGCGGGGCATTTTTCCTAATATGGCTAAAGTAAAATCTTGTTAACACTCTAGAGGCCACATTTATTTCTGATCTTCAGGAAACTTCGTCTGAAGATTCATCCCAATAATATCTTGGACGAATTCAAAAATGATGCCGGTTGGTTGAAAAAACATGGCTGCCAGGGGGCGAGGCATTTTCCCTTATCTGGCTAGAGTAAAACCTTGTTAACACTCTAGAGGCCACATTTATTTTCCAATGTACATGAAACTTGGTCAGAAGATTTGTCCAAATGATATCTTGTTATCTCAGGTGAGCGACTTTGGGCCTTTCATGCCCTCTTGTTTACATTTCTCTCCACCATTAGTTCAGTCTATATGAAAGTATTTGCATGCTTATTCTTGAGTTTCCTTTCATTGTTTAAATTGATTTGACGATATTTTAATTAACTTTTAATTGTTTCAACACAATTTTTGAACACAATGTTCAACATTATAACGCGTTGTATACATACAAAACCGCAATCGTATGCAATCGTATCTGTCAATTTTTAAATAGCTCGCTACCAAGTGCAAACTTCAGCAGCGTATAAACACGTTTAAAAAGACACCAGATCGTATTTAAGCACGAAATAAACGAGAAAGGCTACGATCAGAAACGTTCCTGTGAGAAATCTAAAGGAACATTGAATACATATTTTAATTTCATATTCGTTTGTTTGACTGTAAACGAAATAAATTCCTCTATTTATAACAGTATTAAACCTTAACTTTGCTTACACATTCATTATAGTCTGTTAATGTTTTGACACATCATAAACATCAACTTAAAGCATAATATTTATCAAAAATGTAATATGAGCCGCGTCAAACGGGTCTTATGTAATATGCGTCCAGCCTGGTCAGGAGCCACGCTGCAAGCTTAAAGTCACCTAAGACTTCTTGGTCCAATAGCGGACTGGATAGCTCCTTACCAGTCTGCGCGACTACCGGATATGGCGTCAGACACGTTTTCGCATGATGCGGTGCACATTATATATTTAACTACGCTAACAACTTACAGCAAATGTAACTCTTTACAAATGTGAGCACAGGAAACTGTCGACTTCTGTTTTATAACAGTCGACATATTTTATCTGACTCGGCATTCAAGTATGTTGTTCATGGAGGCATTCCAAATGTTATCTTGGAAAATATGCATCGCAAACACGTAATAGCTATAACCAAGTCTTACCTTTGAATAGATATCGATAAATCTTCGTTCGAAACCATTGATTTTATCACAGTTGAAACATTCTGCAAAGGAGAATTATATATATTTAACCAATCTAAAGAATTTGACACTTTATAAATAACTATTCACATGCTCGTTTGTTTTTTACGTGCGATGCCAAGAAAAGAATACAATTTCTTTGATATGCTGGCTTTGCGGTTTGGGTTGAGAATTTGCAGTGTTCAAGTTTTTTAAATCTCATGTTTATTACCGGTAGGGTTTTAATCGAAACAAAGTATATTGTATAATCGGAGAGGTTGTACGTCGGTGTCTATTTGTACATGTACTCGGTTGTTCTGTTTCTTTAAATTGATATAATAACCCATTTGGTTTAACTACTTGTTGCTAATAACATTTGATATGATTAAGATACATGAATGACAGAAGGATGTTTTACGAAATGAACACATTCGTAAGTTAAACTGTTTTCTCTTGGTTTAAAAATTCTACATGTATAAAACTTACTGTGAATAACTTAAATTCTACAATAGATTGAATATAAATCATATGATTACACATGAGTGGTAGCGGTATGTACAGAAAACCAGGACCTGTTAATGTGTAACATTCGTTACATTCTAAATCTACGTAATTCCACGTTTACACTACAATACTGGGATTTACAAACAAACACTGCACACGGGAATAGTTTTTTAAACTGCCAGATAAAAAAGTGATCTGGCCGGTGTTCGCCAATACATCTTTAAATTTGAGAATGAAGAATTTACAGTTGAGAATACCCACGCCGTTTTGTTATTTTTGTATTTTTGGACATTTTGTTAATATCAATAAATCGAATGCTTGATATCAAAGTGTATTATTTTCATACTTATTATATAAAAAGGTATTAATATCAGAATATGTGAATAATTTCTTTACATCACAAACTGATTTTCTCACATCATATATCGAATTCTTTACATAAATAAACGCTTGTGTTGATATCTTTTATAAATTATTTGATATCAAGACATGCCTATCAAATAGTAAAGTTTTGCGCCATAGAGTATGAAATGAAAACAAAATTAGAACTTGAACCTTAGGAACCGCACTATAAACACCTACATGTGGTTTTAACTTATAAACTAGCAGTTTTAAATAACAATGGCATAAGTGAAAATTTTCAAGATTGTTCTGTAGTCATTATCCTAGAATCCAAGAAAGGGTGGTGAATACGTGAAAAGGGTTTATCTTTATTTTCCTTTCTTAAGCTGTTTTACCTTCCGAGCAGTTCGGACCCTGGTAGCCGGGACAGCACTTGATAATGTTCTCTTCGCACACCATCTTCCAGACACGCCTGCAACAACATGCGAAAATGGGTCTTATGGCATATGCGACAAAGCGTAGCTCCAGTATAGTCTAGTGAGGAACACCCTGTCCGCTATAAAGTCACGCAAGGTTTCGTTATCGTATTAGGCGAATGGGAAACTCGTGAACAAATCGCGCATGTGCGCAGGCTGGTCTGAGGCTTCGCTGTAAGCATATGGCATGTTACCATTTTTTCAGTTTTCGTAAGACATGAACCAAAAACTAATGGGGAGACGTTACACAGGGCCAAGTGTGTATGTCGGCTCAGTACTACTTTAAAGAACATCGGGTACTCTAAAAAATACTACAAAGGAAAGTATGCAAAAAGTGTCCCAGAGTACGGATGGGTTCTTTGTTGTACACTTAAGAGTACTCGCGGTACTTTCAATAAGTACCTGTGCCGACAATTAAAAATTGAACTTGAGTGCACTGTGCATGCGTTTTTATAACCGGTTTCAATATAAATTTAAACATAAAAAGAGATTTAACAATATTGCAAAAACTGCACGCTGTATTGCACACTGTTTTTACTTGTTTATGATTCGTAATTCTCCGTCACGTCGATATAATATTGTTAACGTTGCATTCAGCTATTTCGAAGCGAAATAGTGTGAACACATTCTATGGCAGTTTTGAGAACTGATATCAACTCAGTGGCGCCATTGTATCAATGAAGATATCTGCACTTCTTGCCGAACACACAATTTTCCCCCAACTTCGACGTGAGCATTATAATGGCGGTATTAAGTTGCTCTTAAATCCAATCATCCCTAAACAAGATCTTCACAGTTTTATTCTTTTTCTCCCCATGCAATTATGCAAAATTCTGCCTGTTTCAACTTTTATTAGTAATAAGATCCGGTTTAAGGTAACTAAAAGTTAAGCAGTGTTAATTAAAAAGTGCATGTTCTTCAATTTTAAATAAAATCAAAACAAGCAAATTCGTTCAATTGATATCCCCGCAAAATGAATTATGTTTACTGATGGGCGCAGAACTATAAATAAGGATTATTGTTTTTATAGATTGCAATACTCCTCCTTGATATCTTCACACGCATGAAGTTTCATTTTGAAATCTTGTAAAGTATCTGAGATTTAGCCCTAAAAAATTACACCATAAAACAATTAAGGTCAATAATCTTATTAAGAAAATGTAGGATTGTGTTTCTTGTGAATTGCACTTTTACTCATTGATATCTATACAGCCATAAAGTTTCATGTTGAAATATTACATAGTTTCTGAGATACAGCCCTGAAAACAATGTGACAGACAGACGGACTAACGGTGGAAATTACGGACAACGCCAATTATATATGATATCCATCCGTCTTAGGTGGGGGATGACAAGGCCCTATGGTTTTATTTCATTTTTCACATAGTATTGGTATGTATTATTGGCAGACAATGTTTCAAAAATATATATTATTGGGAAACAAGAAATATCTTTGAAAAAGATAAACGGCGTTGATAGTTCAATGAATGAAATCAATGATAGCGAATGTCTTTTTCTGTGCAGTTCTTAGCTGCATCACACGCAGTAAGGGATGTTACGCGGAGTTTTCGCGGCTTATTTTACATTATTACATATTGCTGGTCATAAACTTTTAGATACAAAACAGAAAACCAAAAGAAGAATGGAAGTTAAACTAAAACATATGAGTCAACCGGCCACACGCGAAGTATCCGTATTTATAGGCGCATTCTTCGAACAAACCTGTTTTAGTGGTTTGTCGGACATTGCTATATGATTCGATTATTAACAGTTTCGAGAATCATCGCTCTCATGCTTAATACAATAGTCAATATGGTGGAATAATTGTTGTTAAATTAATCTAAAATAACATTTATCATTGTACATTGTATTGTTGAAAACACATTAATAATCTATTATTGACATATCTTATTTATATTGCTGAATATCTTCATTTAACATATTTCTATTCTAAAGAAAATTCCAGGTCACCTAGTTCACGGATAGAGTCTTTATTATATAACGATTATTTTACTGGCTGCGAACTCCGGTGATGAACTGTATATAAACTCTGACTTTCACACACTGGCCGCGAATTGACCCGAAACCTCGCGGGTTGAAATGCAATGCATTAAAGTGAGGCCTCGCTTCCACTGCTCTTTATACTTTTACATGTTAATATGTTGACATGAATATGGAAGTAAGTATTAAATATGAGAACATAGCCTTTAGTATAAACGCTTTTGCGCTGGTAATTCTCTGAAAATAAAAGGTGAACGCACAAACTGTATTTATGTCGAGAATTGATTGTAAAACTGTTCTATCTATTTAGCCTTTTCATTAGAGATAAAATTATTTCATGCAGTATCACAGTGTTACAAAGACGCGGATATGTTTCCAATGTTTTGGTGTTATACTCAAATCAGCCAATGGAATAAATGAAGTGTATTCATTCGTACCTAGCCGCGGGAAATTTTATTTGAATATTATTGGACAATTACAAAGGTCAGGTCAGGTGAAAAGCTGGCTTAATACAGCACGCCGAGAAACACAACTGTCACAACACTACCACCCTCAAGTCGGACCTCTTCGGTAATAAAATCACGCAGCCAGTATATAAAGTACTGTATATAAAATGCTGTGTTTAAAGTGTAAACATGACATACTATATGTATTTGCTTACTTTCTTAAGTAACCATCCCAGCATTCTTGTGGCGTCCATTTTTTGCATTCGTTGGAACAAATCTTTCTGAAAAGAAACAAAACGCATTTGATAATAAATTATTTCAACACATATTAAATTTTACTTTTTTTTAATTAATGCCATGATTATAATACCTATTGGGTGTATTAAATTGTGAAGTCTGTGTCGGCATATGAACAACAGTTTTATTGCCACTCTTACAAAACACACCAAATCACTCAAACTTATAGGGACTTGTTCACAGATTTTCAAATGTTTATGAGATTCAAAAATAAAAGAACACCATACATCAGTGAGCGAGATCCCACTAATTCGTGGACTCGGGCTGAAATTAAATTTTCGTAAATAATCACCACTTCAAATTGATAAAATTACCATGCGCGTTATGAAATCGAAATGATTGAGTAATTGTTAATGTTTCTGTTATTTTCATTAAATTGTGTTCCAATACGTGGATTAGTTATCTAACATTAATAATTTGTATATATAATTTAATGAAGTCCGCACAGGCTTATCAGGGACAATATTTTTCACCCAAACTGAATTTTTGCTAAGAAGATACCTTCTTCAAAAAGGAAATATCATACAGGCGGAAAGTGTCGTCGCTGATCAGCCTGTGCGGACTTCACATGCTAATCTGGGACGACACTTTACGCACATGCATTTAACCACCTTTTCACAGAGCACGACCTCTAAACGAAAACCATATACATATTCCAAGTACACTATCGTTACAAATAAGCTTTTAATTTACTCTAGTATTTCACCTTTTGACTTCGACGTGACAAAACGTTGGGAAATCGTAAAATTGCATATAATTTACAGGGTCACTTTTACAGTGTATTTTGTAAAAATGTCTAGCGCGATCAGGTTTGTTGTCCGTCTCATGTTCAACTGAACGGATAGCATTCCTTGAAGTCAGCATTTTCAACTTAAACTCCACATTAACCAAATGTTGAAACCTAATGTCTATGGGAAAACAAAGCAACGTTAATCAGCGAGCAGATTTCATCTATAAATGATTAAAGTCCATCAGATTAAAAGCGATTTTCTGAGCCCCGTGTCAATTGAATTAACAATTTCAAACGGAATCTTATCTGGTTTCAATGTGTTTTAATTGCTAATAATGACGCAACATGAATGGCTTAGATGAACTCGGTTCGTTAGATGCGTGTACACCTGCATCCTTGCTGTGCTTATCTTGTTCATGACTATTACCTTCATTTTAAAGCGATTTGCAAAGGTAATGCCCCGTTAAACTGAGCGTTACTATTCAAATTCTCTCTTTTAACCTCAGTAAAATATTTTGACAAAACATTTGGTATTAAGGTATTACAAGTTTATACATATTCATTGAAGAGTCGATTTCTGATTTCTAATATATAAAGGCATCAATGAAATCTTGGAGACAATAAATATCTGTGTTGTATAACGCTAACGATTGGGCGATATGTGTACAACAAAAGCAAATCAAAGCCAACACTCTAAAACAGCGCAGCGAAAGTCATTCTGCAAAAGCCAAATAGAACAACATCCAAAGAATTATTTGTACAGCTAAATTGGCTCTCGTTTAATAATAGATGAAAATACCACACGGCAATTTTAATATATATATATATATATGTGTGTCAACAATCGGACTCCAGAATATTTAAATGATATTATAACTTTTAATCGAAATCACAAATATGACTTAAGATCTGCCACTCATAACGATATTGTTAATACCAAAGCAAAAACAGGTTATAAGAAACGAGCTTTTTCGTACCATAGCATGAATATTTGGAACCGTATACCAATTAGAATAAGAATGGCATGCTCTATCTCTGCTTTCAAGAGGCAACATAAAGCACATTAATTCTCTAATCAATGATATGTCATGTTATTTTCTAATCAATGATATTTCATGAGTGTCTGTCTAAAAGGCAAAATATGTGTTATATATGGGTGTAAGAAAATATTGTTTTAATGTTTTACTTGTTATAGACCTATTTGTGTATGTTTTTTTAAGAAGGCCACATTGTTAAAAATTATTGATTTATCTGCATAATATGTATAATGTGTAATTGTCTTTATGTGTAACCTTCTGTAAAGAAAGCTTTTACTATTATTATTATTATTATTATTATTATTATTATTATTATTTGGAGATGTATCAAATAAACTAACATGATACATATGTTCTTTTTAAACGGAAGAACTATATGTGGAGGCAAGAGAATGCGTACACCTATACAATCGTATGAAGCAGCCAACATATCCTAACCTCCAGGTGCATATAGGTGCGACTAAATTACCGAAAGCATGTGTCAATATATTTCATGTTATTTTCAAAAGGCGACAACATAAATAATGCACATGTTAATAAATACATGCTATGCAACTTAATATAAAGAGGGGAAATTGTTAAGACTAAGAATTTCGCGTCTAAGGTTTCAAATTTCACCGAATAAATAAATGAAGAACAAATCCATTGAACGAGAGTAGAATTTCGGAAGCCATGGTTATGTTAATAGTCAATGTTATAATTGATAGACGGGCTGTGTGGCGCATCAATCAACGATCACTCTCTCAAAGGTACACAGACGCTTGCCTGGACGAGAAACAGAAAACCAGTCTACAAGTTTTCGTCTGATGTTAATTCATTCTTGATTTTCAATTACTAACTTGACTTCGAAGAAACAGACTTAATGGCTTTTCCCTATTAATTAACCATGTATTGCAATTTAAAACGTAATGAAAATAATGAGATCTGTTTGATGATTGATATTTAATTGAATTACGAAGTCGCATAGGACAATAAATACACAAAATAATATAATTTAACGATAGCATTTTACATTTTGACATAAAACTAGTTTTTAATTCGTCGCTTCAAAGAATATTTCAATGTCATAAATGATCATCCAAGTATTCGTCAAAATAGAATCTTCAAAAGTAGTGTAACTTAATTTTTTTCTTTACTGTATTGCATTCATAAATGCATTATAAATAGCAGAGGAGATGTAAATACATGCGTATACAGGTAATATACATTAAGTTACATATCCGTCTGTCTTATTGGAAGTTGATGTAAATGTTACAAAAATAAAGTTTCATGACGAACAAACATGTTTTAAGAACCAAGATAGAATCAATCATACAGTTGTATACATTATTATATATTATATATATATGAGTCGCGTCATATGTCTTATAATATATCTTATGCCTTATGCGCAAGCGTAGCTCCAGTAAAGCCTGCGCAATCGTGCAGTATGGTCAGGACCTACCATTTACGCTAATAAGACCACAACTATCGTCACTTTGGAACGGCAGGGTTGCTTCTGACCAGTTTGTGCGAATGCGCGGGCTGGTCGTGGGATATGCTAGGCGCATGTGGCATACATTCTATTATCTCATGGCGCGGCAAAATTCTAATATGAACAAGAAAAAGTATTTAATTCTGGCACCTTTACTTTGATACAACGTGGTGCCTTCTATGTTATTCAGATCAACATATACAGTTGAAGGTGTATCGTTGTATAACGTTCCTTGTGTCAAACAGAATTTCCAGTCATGAAATTTTAATAAAATTTATAAACTTCTTTTGATGTTTAATGGCGCATCTTCCTTTGAACATGAATAACGAAATCAACTAAACAGTTTTTTCTGGCACTAAAACATCCCAGCGGCGCGTCAGGCCAAATGTTCTATGAAGACCACACACCCTCACACACAAATACAAACACACATATATATATTCACAATACACACACACAGTTCTGAAGGTTGGGATATAAATGAAGCCTATAGTGTTCAATAGCTTTTACTGTGAAAAGACCTATTGACTAAGTTTTTAACCAACATGACCCATTTCTTAACCTAGCCGAGATATCATTCTGAAAAATGTTTAGAGCAAGTTTCATATAGATTGTTTGACAAAAAGACCTCTAGATTGACCAAAAGTTTTTGTTTAATTTGAACTAGTGATATTTTTTTTAATTTGTTACCCAGTTTCGAAATTGACAGAGATGTTATAGGGGCAAATACTTGGACCAAAAGTCTTGAGGATTGGATTTAATATAACACTAGTGTTCAAAAGCTCTATCTTGCATTCGACTATAAGACCATTTGTTTTGTGTACGATACCTTCGAAATCGGCCGAAATAGCATAGGGCAAAACTTTCCACACCCCTTGCAACCATGCTTTAAAACAAACCGCAACCATGTTCATACTCAGCTGATACATCACTAAGACGAATATAATGAGTTTTATTACTTTAATTTTCGACAAACTGGAACCATGATCGATCTCAGTCGCAACCTCATTATGTACAAATGTTCTGACAAAGTTTGATAACGATTCGACCATTAATGTGACTTCAAGAGTGTTAACAAGCTTTTGATTTGACCCACTGACATTGTCACGACTCAGTTTCGAACTCGGTCAAGATAACACTGAGACAAATTATGAGAAAGTTTCTGGCAGGTTGGCAACAAGAAGTTTTATTCAACCGCGGTATATATAGCCATGTACGCACATTTAGCCACAATTGGCTATCGTGTCGTAATCAGATCATGGAACATACGCTTTACGAAAGAAGTGACACTGCATCTCAGTTTAAGGGGCTTTCTTATAAATTACAACCATCTTTAAAGGTACATAGTCTTAAGACCAAACAAACTTCATCTATAATATGTATGAACAATCAATAACACTGCATTTACAGGAGGTTCAAAAATTGGTCTCTGTGTTTCCTATTTAAGTTAACAGGAAGACTTGAGTACCCCAACTGTCTGGTTGTCTTTACTCTCACTTCTCTCTTTCTTCAAAACGGCGCCACCGTAATTTGCATCGTTTTGTTGAGTTCAGCATCGACCTTGCGCGAGAATTTTATATAAAAAATGCAGACGATATCGAATTCCTTCGAAAACAGACGTCTACTAGCCTATTTATCGAGCTAATCGCAATGGCAAAAACGTTTATTCTAGCAGTTACCGTGCCACTGTCTTGTTCCAGGGATTCTTTGATTACTAAAGCTCATCCTAGGCGGTTAATTTACGTAAACATTAACGAATCGAAAAATATCATGCCTGTTCCCCGAGCTTCTTGTATTGTCTGAAAGCTAACGCTAAAGATAACGATTTCGAACGAATAATTCCTAGAAAAGTTTTGTTTTAGAGTGAATAAATGAATAACAATTTCATGTATATAATTAAACCATACCGTTCACAGTAGCTATGGAAAATTAGAATTATATACCAAAATATATATATCAGTTAAATATGGTATAATTCAATAACTAATGGAACATGGAAATATATTTTTCTAAATACATTCATCTTTACATTTTATATCATAAGATAATACGTATAGTTTTATCCTTTATTCAGTATCATTCGATGAAGATGCATTTTATTATATCGGACAATGTCAATGCCGTTCATCTTTGGCGCAACCTCTTTTAATAGATGCATACAAAAGAGCCGTGGTGGCGCTAAGAACCGGAAGGTTTTAAGAAGGCGCAGAAATCTCGAAGGCGAGTAGTTTTTATAGCGTGTTGTTATATATATGCGAGGCAGCTGAAGCTAGTTTAGACTTTAACCAGCTATGTAGCAGAGAGCACGAACGAGTTGTCTCTTTCTCCAACAAATTCGCTAAAACAAACCAAGCGCATTACGCTTCTGAGAAAAAAGACATTTAATCACGTGAGTTATCTAACTCGCGTCTGTGTCTCAACAAGCTTTTTCAAGACCATGCGAACAGCCCGATTGTATCATGGAGAAATATTGTTTAAACGAAACATGTTTAACGTTAACTAAATGTGAAGAAACAGAAAACGCATTTTGCCTCGTTAAAAAGACGGTCTGCGACCTACATGTTTAACATGCCAGGTACATTGTTCACTGTGTCAGCAGTTTGCAGGAAGTACAATTATGTACGAATTAGTAACAAGCGTTATAAAAGTCCATAGGTGTGTGCATGATTATTATGTTATGCTATTAATTGGTGGTAGTATGCATACTTTTAACATGTGCTATTTCTAAAACCAAAACATGCGATAAATGCTTGAATTTGAGACATTGGATCTTAAACAAAAGTTTGAAAAGTTCACCCTGTTGTTGCTTGCCTTACAATATCATTTTTTATTTGAGCATAAACACCTTTAGTCGACAGAGGTTGGCTGTTAGCCGTGACAAGTAATCAGTTCCTATTTTAGAGGCTGGCAGGTAGCCGTGACAAGTAATCAGTTCATTTCAGAGGCTGGCTGTTAGCCGTGACAAGTAATCCGTTCCTATTTCAGAGGCTGGCTGTTAGCCGTGACAAGTAATCAGTTCCTATTTCAGAGGCTGGCTGTTAGCCGTGACAAGTAATCAGTTCCTATTTCAGAGACTTGCTGTTAGCCGTGACAAGTAATCAGTTCCTATTTCAGAGGCTGGCTGTTACCCGTGACAAGTAATCAGTTCCTATTTCAGAGGCTGGCTGTTAGCCGTGACAAGTAATAAATTCCTATCTCAGAGGCTGGCTATTAGCCGTGACAAGTAATTCGTTCCTATTTCAGAGGCTGGCTGTTAGCCGTGACAAGTAATTAGTTCCTATTTCAGAGGCTGGCTGTTAGCCGTGACAAGTAATTAGTTCCTATTTCAGAGGCTGGCTGTTAGCTGTGACAAGTAATCAGTTCCGATTTCAGAGGCTGCCTGTTAGCCGTGACAAGTGATCAGTTCCTATTTCAGAGTCTGGATGATTGGCCGTTACAAGTAATTAGTTCATATTTCAGAGACTGGCTGTTAGCCGTGACAAGTAATAAGTTCCTATATTAGAGGCTGGCTATTTGCCGTGACAAGTAATCAATTCTTATTTCAGAGGTTGGCTGTAAGCCGTGACAAGTAATTAGTTCCTATATAAGAGACTGGCTATTAGCCGTGACAAGTAATCAATTCATATTTCAGTGGCTGGCTATTAGCCGTGACAAGAAATCAATTCCTATTTCAGAGGTTAGCCGTTAGCCGTGACAAGTAATTAGTTCCTATTTCAGATTTCAGAGGTTGGCTGTTAGTTGTGACAAGAAATCAATTCCTATTTCAGAGGCTGTGCAGGCCGTGACAAGTAATCAGTTCCTATTTCAGAGGCTGGCTGGTAGAAATGACGTGGCACTCTGAGAAATATAATGGGGCATTTCGTCTTTTATACAAGTTTAAATCATGTTTTGTTAATATCTATAGTCTTAAGGCATAACGATGATCAGCAATAATATTCACCATGACGCTTCAATGAAGCTGCATTGACAGGCGGTTTTAAAGTCAGTCACTGCTTTGTCCATACCAGTCAACCAGTTTTCACTTTTTCCGAAAATTCTACTGCGACCCTGTGACTCAGTGCTTACACAATTGTTGAGTTCAAAACAAATTGTGCTGGTCCCCACTACTTGGATACAATTAAAGATATAATTTATATGCGTGTCTAAAATCCAAACGCCTCGTTACAAAATAACGTCCTATCATCGTCTTATCATCAAAACATGTAATTCTGATAAAATCAAAGTACTGACAGTACTGGTGTGACGATGCTTTTTAAGAGGATGGATATAAAACATCAATTCAAGTTTATCTTTATCACCACAATTGTGTATGTTGATACGAACATTTTGGGTACGATACAAAATTTGGGTACGAAAATTTTGGGTACCAAAAAAATTTGGTACGAAAAAAGTTTGGGTACGAAACATTTTTGGTACGAACAAAAGTTTAGGGGTACGGGGAAGTAGTACCCGTGGGTAACTTGACCCATTGAGCGAAACTGGGAGGCGGGTCACATTCTTGTTCATTAAGTATGGCAATACATTCATGATGATTCTCGAAAGTAGGTATGAGCACATAGCCGGACCATGTGAGCTCAATCGTAAGAGCACTTGACTATCCGAGTTCGCCCAGGAACATATGGATAAGTTAACTAACCAAAGCGATATGACCTTATACATGTATATGCTGAAATCTAACAAACGAACGAAATATCAAACATGGTATGTACACTTAGGTGGTTGTGTAATTTCTGTTAGAATATCGTATTCAATATGTAAATGTAAAATGATTGTTCCCGCACTTGAGTGTGTTGCATTGTTTGAGTCTATACGCGCCTAGGCTGCACCCAGTGTGTGTATTTGTGATTTTCCAAGGTTATGAGTTACCTCCGCGCTGAGGCTGCATAATGTTGGGACCCGGAGTGTGTCCAGCACTCCTACATAATAAGCTTAGATTGACGACAGTTGGGACGAATTTTGTATGATAGCTGCAATTTCCAGCTATTTTTTTGTACTGAAATACTTTTTAATTTTTTATATGGTCTTATGCTGCGGGGGGGGGGGGGGGGAGGTAAGATTATCCGGAAAAAAACACCTGTCCGGAATGGTGACCACAAAACAGACAAAAAATAACATTGCGCCGGGAGCGGGAATCGAACCGGTGTCGTAGAGGTGAAAAAAAGGGAACGTGCTTACCACTGCGCTAGCGGGACGGACAACTACGCAAAGAAATGTTGTTTCATCTATATATATCATAGCAGTGCAGCGTTTACAATTTGCAGGTTCGAAATTGTTCGCATTCTTTAGATTTGTGAACGCGTAAAAAGTTAATTTTACACGTTTTCATTCGCAATTTATTTACAAAATCGAGAACAACGATAAAACAAAATAGAGAAAATATATAGTTGTTTCATTGGTCCATAAAAAAAATGGATGTAAAATTACTAATTTAAAATTAACGTTTTGAATCACTTATTGAATCTGTTTTCCCAGAATATGCTGTTCTATTAATATTTACCTTTATCAATGATAATCAGCGAGGTATGCCGATTAGAAAAATCGAGCTATCTCAATCGGACTGGCTCGGTCTTTTACATAGGTCGCCATTGTGAAGATTTTTTCAATGGTATGATAACTTAGATGATGTTTTGCAGCATCGTCAAAAAGTACCACTCTTTCCTAAATTTAACGACCTGCATTAAGTAGAAATGAAAATGACTAGCTAAGCTACAAAAGACTAGCTAAAATTATAAAATCACAGCAAAATGGTAAAATAAAATCACTGGTATGTGTGGACTTTTGTTTCAATTTTCTTAGACTGACAGATTTCCTATTGTCAGCAAGGTCATATTATGATTAAAATTTCAATGGATGTAACAGGCAATAATAGTGTGCATTCTTGGAAAAAGCATAGCGAAATAAGTAACGTGTACTATTGTCAGCAAAGTCCTATTATGATTAAAATTCCAATGGACGTAACAGGCAATAATATTGTGCATTCTTGGAAAAATCATCGCGAAATAAGTTACATGTACGGCGTAACGGCGAACGCTGAATTAACTTACAACTCGACGACTCCGACATTCTTGTGTTTTCACTTAATTATTCCGGCGTCATAGGCATCGCTTTTTTGAATCAAGCAACGAACGTTCCCAGGAATTTAATTGATAAGGAAGACGAAGGCAGTCTTACGAAAATAAACGTTAAATACTATTTTATCGAGGTTATCATAATGGCAAGCGTTCTTAACTAAAATAAAGCGCATACGTCTAGTCCCAGAGATTATTTAATTGCTAAATTTCATCACCAGCGCTATAATAGTTTTGGAGATTTTGTGAAACCTCCCGTGTTGATGTTTTTGAAAGAAATATCTTCTAGTTAATTGTCTTAATATCGTGAACTAATAAACATCCATTATAACACATCGCATAAATATTGACAGCCGATATATAAATATAGTGCTAAACTTATGCAACGGCATATCATTTATGTCAAATATCATTTAATACTAATTTTGTTTACATTATTGAATATAAATTCCTTAATAATAAAGTGCTGTACACAAAAACTCACGTTTTTGCAAATATTCATCTAGATTGTACAGTATTGATGTTGATAAACTTTGAAGCAAAATTTGATTGCGTAAAAATGGCGTTAAAATTTACCAACATTTATGATTGTAGTTGTAATTCAGCACACATTGCATTTTATTAGCTACATCTAAGTATATCTTACGATTGTAAACAGAAGAAAATAATAAATGCGATTAGTATGATTAAACAATATGTGATGCACAGGTTAAAGACTTCTCCTTTTAATCGTACTATCTGCGACCAATATCATTTACATGCAAGGCTTGGAGTACAAGCCTAACACATAAACCACTCGGCTATTTGTGCTCATAAAGAGAAAATAGGTTTTTTTTCGCTTTATTTAACCAATCCTCGAAGTCTCACAAAATATAACGATAATAACAAAACTCTCCAAATTATTCAATCGTTTCGCGTTTGTAACGCTGTATAATTTTCAGGTTTCTACATCGTCAAAAGATGCATACATTAGATATTTTAGAGCAAGGTTAATGTTCAGTATTACTATTTCCTCGCAAATATGATCACTTAAACGAAAATTTGCGCATCTGAGACAATTGTTTTCAATTTTGTCAATTTACCAAAACGTGACAAGGTCTCTTTTATATATGAAAAAAATTATAAAAATTACCCTAGTGGGATATGCTTTGCATTGTTGTATTTGATTTGCCCTCTTACAGCTCGAATCGACGATAATTAATAATTGTCTTAACATGTGTTCATTGAATACAAATATAACACTAAACCTGCATGTTTATCAGTTAAAACATAATATTTTAATAAAAAAAACTTATACTGACATGTATAAAATGTAAATAAGCTATATCATGGGCAGTCTAAAAATTGGTTCAATAAAGGCGAAGGATATCCATTTCTTGCGATAAATTAAAGCGGACTGGGGAACCTCCTACACTCTTGACATCTTTGTCATGGGTGGAGTTTAACCAAACTAGACGACTTCTGTGTATTTATCTCCGTATAAATTCCTCAACTAGAAAATTCTTTCATGCCAAAGGGGCAGTCGAAATAAATATACTAGATACGTTAAGAATAGGAACGATTGTTTAGAGTTGCGTATAAAATATTTCGAGAGACAATCGTTACATCCTTTGAAACATTTAAGTTAAATGAGGTACAAATGAATGCAATTGCAAGGATTTTTAAATTGTGCATACAACACATGCAAATGAATCACATAAAGAATAGTAAAGGAATAGTCATTAATGTCCATTAAGCTTGCAAAGCAGATTGTGTCTGCCAATAAAATTATAGAGAGAGAACAAAGCTCTTAGTATTGTTCACTCTTACTAAGATGGACATCAAATTAAAATAAAGTCATGCATTAAGACCAGTTTTCTTAGCGACACTCAAAAGATAACTTTCTCTCTAAGATACTCTCAATCTAGTGATGAGTATGTACATATTGAAAATCAATGCAGGTGATGCGATGATGCCATAATTACATCATTAAACTTGATGACGAGTTAAATCAATATTTAGTTTTATTGAGCCACCTTGCACATGGCCGCTGCTACACGTCAATGATTATAAGTAGCTGATTGTACAAATAACAAGCAGTGTTAACCCCCAGCAATAACCTAAAGCGTTGTTAGCATAATAACGAGCTCCAGGTAAGTTTTTCAATTGCTTTTCTAGAACTTCCATAAATATAAGAGCAGATTCTGAATGTAAATAACCTCCAAACAGAAATAAATAGTTATCGGTCTGAAAGATTTACTCAATTTTATAACGTCATTTTTATAGAAAGAAATATACCGTAGACAATAAAAAAACTATTAAACGCTTCGATATGTTTAAGAAATGCTTTGTGGAAGCTTTAATTATAATTATGGGAGTAATAAATCTTACATGCTAATTGTATCCATTCGCTGACAAATTTGATGTTATGATTGTTTAAAGTTAACGAATAAATGTATGATCTAAAGTATGTTCACATAAAATCTTGTTTAAGCTTAACGCAAAAAGATATTACTAAACACAATATTTCAGTAATAATTTTCGCCGTAATTCTAACCGGATGATGTCTGCGTATTACAACAGCGATTTAACAATGTTTTGTTTTTACATTAGAAGAAAGGTACATTCATAAGATGAGATTCGAGTGGAAATATATTGACTTACATGAAACAACAGCCGGAATACCTTTGCATTACCTTGACGTTAATAAATATTTGAAGTATGTTATACATATGTATAACATCACACTCCAACAATTTTTACTGCATATACTTGTTATATATTGTTTACATTTACAGTTCGTATGTAACGTGTTTGGTTATTTAAAGAGTAGACTAGTCGCGAATTTGGTTTGGTAATTTGACAGAATTGAAAAAAGTTGTTTCAGATTCGCAAATTTTCGTTTTAGTTATGTGAGGAAACAGTTATACTGAACATTTACCATAGTTCAATATAGCCATTATATGTATCTTTTGACGATTTGAAAATCTAAAAATAATAAAGCGTTTCAACGCGAAATGATTGAATAATTTGGAGAGTTCTGTTGTTGTCGTTTAAATTTACGAAACTACGAAGATTGCTTATATAAGGTATAAAGTACTTCACTGTGTACACCCAGCGGAATAGCCGAGAGGGCTAATACGTTTTTTTACTTCAGACTAATTCCAGGACTCCGGGGGTCACTGGTTCGAGCCCTGGTACCGGCTCCTTTTTCCCCTTTTTAAATTTTATTCTTGATTTTTTACTGGAGCTTTTAAGATCCAATGTTTACATTTATCAATATAAAGCATTTAATTACAAACTTCAAAATATGCCAAAATCTGTGAAAAGGCCCCTTTAAATTCTCAACTATTTAAACGCAAAAACTGTGTATGTGAATGGAAAGATGAACAGAAAGGAGTCGGACAACAAATCAAAATATGACTCTTAGTTTAAACTAAACTAAACTCTTAGTTCATTTTCTAAACGTTTTGATTGAATTAAAACATAGTTAAACCAGTTTAGCTGTTCATAAAAGGACCCAAAGTATTGCAAAAAAAAACACATACCAATTTAATTACGGTTTGATTTTTGTTGATTATGCCCAGATGTTAGCATGACAGAAATGTGGTAATCAGAGGTGATCTAAGACTCTACATGTTTCGTCGTATTTCAGATTAAAAATGGTTTAACAAGGATTGATTACTGATCACGTTTTTGTGCTCCTTTGATCAAGATAATTTGGCTTTGTTAGCTCTTAAGATCAACAATGTTCATACACACACCCCTTGTACATGACCATCAAACGCAGGTTTATACGCAATATTATATACTAGAGAAGTTCAATCTGAATCAGGGTCAATTTTACAAAAGGTGCCTTCTTTTTTAATTACAAGGTACACATTTGTGAATATTGGAATATATCCGCAGATTTGTGGATATACAGACTTCGTTACTAAACAAATGCGGTATCCAACATTTATCATTTACAACAATCATTTGATACATCGATATTTAGGTTCGTGTTGTTACAATTTAATAAGTAGATATCCATTTTACTTCATACTTGAAGGCGGAGAGGTGTCGTGCACCCGTTTGCAACGACAGTTGGTCAACCTTTCAGAGTGTCATGGAAATTACTAAGTACGTTTCTTAGTGAGTTAGTGTGTATGTGTATATATTCGTGATTGGCATAGTTATAACCCTTAAGAAAAGGCGTGATGGCTAAAATGAAAATAATAATGATGAGATTGCTAACAAACTGCATACATTTTGTAACATTAGCACAGAATGTTCATAGCAGTGTATACTTGTATGATGGCAACAAACATACACTCTGTTGCCACATTTTCGGAATCGGACTTGAAATCCCTTGGAAATGCATATACAACGTTTTGTTTAGTTTAGACCTAAATAGGCATTTCCACTATTGTTTCTGGCATAGGACCTGTGAGCTTAATGTAGATTATAAAGTCGAAAAAACTAAAACGCAGAACCATGTTAAAATACTTATTATTAGAAATTGGTGCAATACACCACAAGTTACATGTACATCACCGAATAAATGTTGTTTTTGTTGTGTTTTTTTTTTGTTGTTGTTGCTTGAGGACAGTTCACGCTAATGGAAAGTAGAAGCAAATGATCTTTGTAAAACGGCGATTTAAAGGCATTTTGCGTTTACCACATTAGCGGAATTACCAACTCACCAGTGTACATTACACTTCCTCACACAATATGTGTTTTGTTGAAGAAGTTTGAGTTGTGTTCTTGTACCATAGAGAGTGCAATTCATATAAGCAATTTAACTAGTAAAGCACATCTACCTTTACTTAAATAGCATCATTTTGTAAAGTCGCAATATTTAAATATTTAAACAACCGACATTCTATGTATTATATCACAGTTCAGACGGGATGTTCGTAGGTCATTGCTTGTTTAAAGATGTACACGCGAAACGACTTTATTATCAAGAAGGAAAGTTAAATAACTCTTCAAACAGGTTCAACTACCACAAATATTTACCTTGAGATCAATTTCTTGTTTATTCAACGTTGACTCTATACATATAAAACCCATTTGTTAGCTCTGCACATCTAATCAAATACACAAGTGAGTGCAAGAATACTAATGGAGCTTGATTCGGTGAAGCCAACTAAATGACTTTAAATCGAACGGCCTTTTTAAAACGTCTTGATATCGAGATAATAAATTATGTTTGCATAAGTGACTGACACATTTGCTTAACTAATCGAAGCCTGGATAACGCAGTCGTGAACATAGATAGAACCAAAAAACTAGATGTATGCGTTAAATAGGTAAACGATGTTTTATTAACTTATCCAAAAGTAATTTTCGAACTGCTCAGTGTTGTTTTTACATGTGCATACGTTTCATTTGGATTCTAGTAGATGCTACTTTTTAGTCTATTTGCAACGCAAATAGGCTTTTGTAATACCGCATTTCAAAATCACTGGGGAAACAGTTGTCCTTTTCCAAGCCATCCCTGATTTTGGGCAGACGAAATATATATTTAATATAGTATTTCGTAATTCATACACATTTTCATTTAGAAACTTTGTTTTAACATTTTCTTCCAAGAACATTAGTTACACCATTTTTAGTGGATATTTACGTGAAAAAACGTTTTTAGAAACTAAAATAAATTTGGTTTGTAAAACAATTCTATTATTGGCAAAAGCAATCTATTTTTTAGAAAATTACCATCTACAAGGCAAACTTAAATGAATTACGTCCCTTGAAAACAAGGGGAAACAATTATATTACTGCTTCATGTGAGGTATGGGACAATTATTGCTTGGCAATAGTCTGGTTTTTCATTAAAAAAAACTATTTTTGATAGACTTTTACATTTTCATTTAAATTTACTTCAGCAGAAACTTCCCGTTATCTTGCAAATAGACTTTCAACGCCATCGGCGCTCTCGTAACAAATGCAGCCCAACGATTCGCGCGATATGCTTAGTTGCAAACATAATAGAACTAAATGTGTTTGCGTTTTATATAAACGTACGTTTATACATAAACACCATGGACATCTTTTAAAAGAATTCAAATTTAAGGACGAAACATATTATCATAGATTTGCATGGAAAACTCATTATCATCGCGATATAACACCAATTCGTGAGATCCATGTTTTAATACGTGTATTTTACAAACAATAAACACCATATAAGAAATAACAAATCATTGGAACTATTTACCTTACCGTATTTATAGAAAATACTGAAATATAAAATGTAAAAGCGATGTTTTATTTTATAGTTTGAGCATGCACGTGACCGTATTTAACTCATTTATGCCTAGCGTCTAGCAAAAAGGCCTTGGCAAACAGCGTAGACCCAGATGAGACGCCGCATGATGCTTGAAGGAATTTCTGTAAGAAATATTCTAAATATAGAAATAATTATACTAGACATCCCTAATTTTGGAAATAAATTGATCCAATTTAGAAGGATGAGAGAGTCCACTAGGCATAAATGGGTTAATATTACAGGTATACGTAAGCTTGCGATACGGTAGGAGAACTTGCACTAAATTGAAACTGGTCCAAAAATGGAAGCATTTTATGGTAATTTGAGAATCATTTGTCATATATTCTGGCATATATTGTTCAATTAATACTTTGTCCTTTAAAATGATAGCTGATTTCAAAAAGGTTTTGACCAACATCAAAGAATTTTAGACTGGTTTATCAACAGCACATCTAGAATGGTCCCACTGAATTACGATGGAAGTTTGTATTCCTCTGGAGACGGTTATATTGTTATGAAGATGATGGTCATCGTTAGCATGTGTGTGTGTGTTAACGATTGTTGTTGTATAAGTAAATATTGCGTTGGTATATTATGTATACATTTAAACATTTTAATACTCAATTTGAACTTCTACTGTTACATTATATATATATATATAAGCTTACTGTATATTTTCTACAATAGTAACTGAGAACGCAATACATGTTTTAGTTGTGTTTTTTTAAGAATGACTTTAACATTTAATTATAAATGACGGATAAAAATAAAACAACATGAGCACAATTAAATATCTTACATGATGATTTCATGACAATTTAAGAAGAAAATGGTTGTGTCATACACATAGTAAGCATGTCTCACTGATGCAGGTGTCTCTTTTACTGCAAGCCTTCTGAATTGTGTTCGCACACAAACAGTGACTATATTATTCACGTCAGCCTTGCGCTGTAAAAATCGGGCTTAATGTATATGGGTATAGTGGCGTCCCACATTGACCTGTGCATTCCAGCGTCTTCTAAATTGCACGTTTGGAACAAAAATGATCTTTTACTATGTCTTTAAATTATACATCAAGAGATAAATTGTGTGCGTGAGCAATGTCAGGGTGTAAAATGATTTGTTATTTAGATGTTGGTTTAGGTTTACTTGTAGGAAATATGATATTTCGCAGTACATAGCGACGCAAAGATAGATACGGCTGCGAAATGACAGGGTCAAATTTATTGCGACAATGTATTTCCCTAATGGAAATCAAATGAACCAAATGGCGTTCACGAATTTGGCAAGGAACATAGTTTTAAGATGAACAATGGTGTCATCAATTGATCTTCTACCACACATAATATTAAATGAAAATAATTGTATAAATCACTTAGCTTACTGACATGGCAAAAAAAACATATTATTTTCAGGAATGGAAATGTACCGGTATTTCAATATAGAATTTCGACACCAAGGTTTTAAAATTTGAAGATGTTGAGTAGTAACAAAATAATCAGCATTATACTCAATTCGCTGACTTCATGAGAAGGGCGTTGTGTAATACACCGCCACAAT
The DNA here is from genome assembly GCF_020536995.1 of Dreissena polymorpha. Classification (NCBI taxonomy): domain Eukaryota; kingdom Metazoa; phylum Mollusca; class Bivalvia; order Myida; family Dreissenidae; genus Dreissena; species Dreissena polymorpha. Next base: position 143,087,932 of record NC_068355.1, on the reverse strand, counting down.
CCGATGCTACCGCCACGCCCCTGTGAGTGTGAGGGTCCAGCGGCTGGTTGCCGGGCGTGGTCGCAGTGAAGTCGTAAAGCAATATGGTTTGCGGTAAGATTTGAAGGAGTGAAAAGAGTTCTAAACTCAGTAAAATCTTAACTGAATAAAGTGTAATCTGTGTTGTGTTTGCCACGGATTCACTCCGTTTGATGTTCTCGTTATGTCTAACGAAGCAGAACACTCCGGAACGTGTTGTTAAATTAGCCCCGTCTTGCGAAAATGTTAATGTGAAATGCCATAGTGTTAAAATGTTTTCGCTTTTGCTTAACCTTGTTGGTTTACACAACCTGCTTTTTAAAATATTGTAGTTGTACATATATTGTGACGACAAATACACAAACACACGTTTGAAATATTTTTTTTATCATAAGTCTACCTCATAAATGAATTCTTGCACTGGTCAGTGGGCACTCATAAAAAATATGTTTTACAGTATACAGAATAGAAGAGTTAAAAGAAAAAAGTTTAAAGTTAGTGAGGTAGATGCATGCGTATAACGAGTGGTATTATATGAATCAGTCATGCAAGAGACATAACTGAAGACCAAAATGACATCATAACTTGATAACTGTAATTATGCAAGTGCATTTATTGGCGATGAAGAAGGGTTTAGTGTTTGGTCGCCTACTAGTATTTTTAAACGCGTGCATGTAACAATCAAGCTCGGTTGCATGAACACGGCATAGTTGTCTGGCTTCGAGGTGAGATCCTTGGAAGACAACGCGTGTTGTTTCCGCTCTTGATATCTTTATGTTGGCTTGCTATTTGATGCTTTGTCTCTCAGCCTCAAAGACAAGGTGCAGTTGATATTGTTTAAGTTTCATTTCGTCGTGCCTTAACAACTTACGAATATTAGAATAATTAATATGTATTTATTCTCTTTTATTGCAGTTGTATTGAGGTTAAATGAGCTTGTTTATATTTAAATTAAAATGTTTCGTGAATATCACATGACCAAATGTGAGGTTTTGAACTTCTTAAAAAACGTTTTTACCCCAAATTTATTGCATTGGCAAATGCAATGCGGAAAACCCAGTTTTATTCATGTTGAAGTTTTTGTGTTTTCGTTAGTAATATATATTACATAAATTGTGTCATAGTGTTTGGACATTCGTGAATTAAGTATCGCTAGCTCTTATAAAACTTATCTTCTGCTGATGCATGTGACGTTATACTTTGTACATGTTTGCCAAGGCCTTTTTGATAGACGCTATGCATAAATGGGTTAATATAAAAAATCTTAGATACTTATAATAAGATTATTGACTTTACGTCATTAATCAAATGCATTATACGCGTGTAATGACGCGATTAAAGAGAAAAAGTAAATGAACAAAACACTATTGCTAAATAGAAATTAGTTGATATCATTCGAACAAACACTGTGTAACGGTTCTGAAAAAGTTTGTCTTACGTAACTAACCTAGAGACTGTCATTATTGTGTCGCAGCTGACCTATATCAGCATGAAATTACACCATCAGCATGTAGTGATACCATTAAGTGTGCTAAACAGATTGTTTTCAAACTGTGTATCTCATACAAATGTGGTTATTCAGCATGTTAAATAATCGACAGAACAGAACAGAATAAGTTATTTTTTTACTTAAGCATGTGAAGCTCATCGACGTTAACATACATATAAATAAATACCAGCATGCGTTGAAGTACACTTTAATGATCGACGGCGCGGCAGGTCAACATATGGGCAAAATATAGAGGAAAATAGGCCAACGTTACATTTTGTATGTATGCTTGATATGTGCACAATACCATGATATATACATTAACTATGCTGTCAATCTCTCAGATAAGCCGGAATCTGCGCTGTAAACCCATTTATATATATATATATAATCTATACTGGTTTTAATATACGTGAAGTTACGTAATATGTATGGAAACAGAGTGATAAAGGCCTGATATGTGCTTTATTATCTAAAATGCCAACAACTTCAACATCAAATTCTGCTATCAGCATAACAATCATTTTTTCGGAATATTGTTCAAAGCGTCAATTATATTTGTTCGTAACTAGTTCAAGAACGCATATATGCCACCCACCTCTTATCATATAAATGTATAAATAGTAAATGGAGGATGAAATCACACTCGTATAACTAGTATGAAATTTGATTTTTATTCTCAATGAGCTTCATAAACTCGACAATATAGCTACACTAACAGTGCGATCTTTTTCATACGGTTGTGCTGTCGTGACCACATTGTTAGACACCACTTGGTATAATGCACACGTTAACTGCAATAAATCACGGCTGATGGGTTTATGTAGTAACGAAACATTAAGTAGCCATTAATTAATTTTAGCAACTGCACAGCTGTCATATCAAATTAGGAAATCACAAATATAAAACCCAAATGCTGTACATGAAAGGTTCGAATCGCGAATAAATAGAAATTTAATACATTCAAGTTGTCTTTAACTGACATTTAAGATTGACTTCTTGCCCTTTAACGTACACTGCGGGGTAGCTGTGGGACAGTAGCCGTGCAATTATAGCCTAACAGAGGCGCGTATAATGATTTGCATAGTGTCATCAGTGTATAATGTGCACTCGCTTTTTAAACACATTCGGTTCATTTTATAATAGGCAATAAATTTTAAAGGTGTCAGTAAGTGTAGCGAATATAATGCAGTCACGTCGCATGAAGTAATGTTTACCTCTTTTTTTATGGACTCAAACAAATATATGCTTAATCAAATAACAAATTTAAACATACTGAACCATCGGTAGATAAAACAATGCAACGCACTTTACACAATTTAATAATTGTAAACGAGACATTACTTCGTAAAAATATCAATAATAAACTCGCTAACGCCCGATTAATGCACATTATGCAAGTTCCGCACGATTAATGCACATTATGCAAGTTCCGCACGATTAATGCACATAATGCAAGTTCCGCCCGATTAATGCACATTATGCAAGTTCCGCACGATTAATGCACATTATGCAAGTTCCGCACGATTAATGCACATTATGCAAGTTCCGCACGATCAATGCACATAATGCAAGTTCCGCACGATTAATGCACATTATGCAAGTTCGGAACAAAAAGCGAGTTCACTGAGTAAGGGAATAATGTAAGAAGGTGCAATCCAAGTTGGAAATATGGTTTTGCAACTATTGACAAATACAAATATTACATATGCAGACGACCGCTTGTCACTGTGTGAAACACGACAAGTTAATTAAACAAACGGTTGATGTTTGGTCGACCTGCTGCACGTAGCTTTTTGACATTTGAAAGTTCATATACCGACCCATGCATATATATATATTACATTTTTGCTGTTGATTTTTAGATCGATTTTTAAATTGCTAACATTCCATTAACATCGCTTTATGTTGAACCGAATATATATCACTATCATCATTTTGTGTATTGGAAATGGGGTACGAAAATAAATTATTCATTTGCCGATGACAATAAAGTTAAGCTGCACGTGCCACGCCGCCTCTATGAGCAACATGATAACAAGCAGTCTGTTCTTGTCTACTAAAATCCTTCATTCTTGAGTTTGTTCGGTGTACGTAACATCTTGCTAGCTAACAGCATCGCGTGTAGTCGCGTGAAGAAACATATAAAGTAAATACTGCAGAACTTCCATCAAGCCTATTAATATCAACACTTTCGTTTTTAAAGAGCGGGCAAAATATGAACGCCTTCCGTAACAATGTGGTGTCACACATTTGACACATACAGGGTATATCTAGTTAAACGTTAGTGATATATACAAACAAGCATTTGATCTTAATAACGATGAAACGCGATATGGCCGTTCACAGTTATTATATTCAGATAAAGTTTAGTTTATTAAATATCAGTACACTGAATTACAAGGCATAGCTTGTTTCTACTTTAACAATCTTATGGCGTGTGCGTCGGGAAAACCCACAGTAGATAAACACAAATCTGAATTAATTGCTCGCAACGTTTGGTTCCATTCCTTCTACCGGTATCCATAATTAACTGATACGTGTTAGATAAAGCATCTTTACTTGTCGTTATCGTTTATTAACAAACCTCGTACAAGGAATGTAAACACACGACATTTTCCGTGCACTGTAAACAATGGCCTCGCGTTTATGGCATAACATAATGTTTGTGTATTTAAAATGTTATATCATTACGTATACTACAATTGCATACTAGTTATTAAAAAGACATCACTTACGTTGGAAAACCCAAGTATGATCCAGTTGCATCTACACCTCCGTCGGTCAGAAATAAACATAAAGAAATGCACGTTACATATAAACTATATATCGCTAATGCACTGACACACATTTTCCCATTCATGATGTTCAAATACAGCCGGTAGTCAAGAGTCCCACTCTTGAATCAAAGTGAAATTCTACAGGTGTGAGTGGATTAAATAAGTCACCGGGCTTTAAGAGAGAGAGCCGAATCTGAACGAGCTCGCCAAAACGTGTGCTATTTATAAAGTTTAAGCGGCCTCGCTTGGTTTAAACGCAATGAAAAAAGACAGGTAGGCCTATTTCTAGAAGATAGTCGGTTGTTCTCATTTTTGCGGCATTAAATGCAATCATGAAACATTTGATAAAATCCTCAGTTGTCTGACACATTTATAAAACATATTGTAGTACATGCGTGCAGCATCGTAACATACATATTAGTACCGCGGTAGGCATTTTTACTTTTTTAGACATTCACACTATTTTAAGTGCAACTTGAATAAATCCATATTTGTGTCAAATATATGTATGTTAATCTCTTCCAACTATTAATAATAATGATAGAAAACGTAAAAGTTTGGTGTTTGACCATCAACAGCTAGGTAGTCACTAATTTTGCATGCAATAGGGTTTTCATATAAACTACCGACAACATCTTACAGAAATAATATTATATTAATATTTGGATTCAAAATCATACCTCGATTTACGATCCACAATGGGACGCCAGATTCCATTCACTTGCTTTGTTGTAGTGCGAAAAATAGTATCTATACTTATCATATTTCGGACTTATGATATCAGTTTATGATGTTTCGGACTAATGGTATCAGTATATATGATATTTCGGTCTGATGATATCCGTATATGATGTTTCGGACTGATGATATCCGTATATGATATTTCGGACTGATGATAACAGTTTATGATGTTTCGGACTGGTGATATCCGTATATGATGTTTTGGACTGATGATATTCGTATATGATGTTTTAGACCAATGATATCACTATATGATATTTGGGACTGATGATAACAGTTTATTATTTTTCGGACTGATTATATCAGTACATGATGTTTCGGACCGAGGATATCATTATATGATGTTCGGACCGATGGTATCATAATATAATGTTTCGGGCCGACGATATCAAGATATAGTATTTGGGGCGGATATATTCAAGATATGATATTTCGGATCGATGGTATCAATATATGATATTTCGGACTCTTCCTGTGAAATCAGTAGGAATAAGGTCCCAAAAAAAACAGTATCACTATATATCAGGATGATGCCGTGCCTTGCTAGATAAGAAGCGTTTTTGTATTTCTAAGATAAACAGTATAATGGATATAATTTGCTACGAACTACTTTTACGATTGCTTTTCATATTTTGGTATGAGCTTAAACAATCGAGGAGTTTACGTATGAAGTGTCTCGTCGAGACACTTTGTGTTTTGCCAAGCAGAGTTGTATGGACATTGTAACTGACTAATACTGTATGAAAGTGTCCGTATGACTGCAAAACGGGCTTGTTGAAGAGGAAACGAGGACGATGGTTTTTATCGCACTGAGTGTTTGATTCACAGCTACCAAGAAATCTCTTATATTTTTAACTATAATTAATTAAAAATTTTCTTATCCTTCCTTTCCATATTGAGTCGCATAGTTTATGAAAGACTGAATGAAACCTCGATCAATTCCTAATTGACCGCACTTTTCTTAAATTACAGGTAAAATTGAATCCGAGAAATAAATCACAAGCCTACGATCCCGTTCCACTAGGCAGCTAGGAGGTTGGTTTCATATCTCCAGAGAGCCTGCACAACAATGTGCTCAACCTCATGCTCAACAGGTCTTCCGTTATAAGGCGAATAATACAATACCTACTCCGACCCGCTAACGTGTGAGATTGCAGAACTCGCCACCGCATACACCTTTCTCTAGTGAACCAAATATACAGTTAAGAAACAATTAACTTGTGAATCTCCAACTCAACTAACGTTTACATTTTTAGAGAGAGAGAATGAGACTTACAGCTAATAAACCAGAAAATACATTAAAAATACATCAAGAATTGGTACGCTAAACATTAAAGGGAGTCAACTCTTCGTGAATTACATTTCAAAATAACATTTAATATAAACAGGACAAAACACTGGTTCTTAAATATATAACAAGAACATCACTGTCAATGAATCTGAAGTGGTACACGCTTAGAAAAATAACAGCATTTAATTGGTCTAAAAATATAACATGAAAGGGGTGTCTGTATATCTTGAAAAAAGAGAAGAAAATAGCAACATCATTAAAGTATTTGATCTAAGAAATGAAACTCAAACATCAGACACACCTCTTTGTTAAGTATGTATACATTTGTACATTCTTTCAAACTCAAAACATAGATTATTAATTGTAAATGAAATAATCAATGTACAACATATTTGCATGTCATACGAATTCATCTCTGATAAGAATATCAAGCAGGGTGTATATACTATCAGTATCAGATAAACATAAAGCTTATTAATTATACCTTTGACTATAATTTGGTATTTTTTAAATTACGTTGATAATGTGGTTTCCTTACACAAACTTTTCTAATCTCCATGCAGAGTTGCCGTTCTTTGCCATGACAAGGTTTTAAGCAATATATTATGAAAAGTATAATTATTTTGAAAATGGTGTATTAGTTAAGGTTTATAATTGGTTCACTAGATCGAGAACTACCTAAGCGGACGAAAACAACAGGGTGAGATCAAAAGCGCCTGCTCAAACTGGCAAAATGTGACATCAGGTATACCACAAGTGTTAGGACCAATATTGTTAGTAATTTACATAAATGACCTGCCAGACACTGTTCAATCATCAGTAATTTAGTTAGTTTTATTTGTGTATACATGTCAATCAATTTACAGTGCAATATCATCAATGCAATACATTATCGTAACATATTAAATACAAATACTACGATATAGCTAACATTCTAACTTCAAATGTGAATGGTGCCTTTTATCACAGATCTAACTAATATAACGAGATGATTTTAACATGAATAAGCTTACTTCCAACGGGGTCCCTGGATTTTGTCAAGAAGGCCTTATACGTGACTATAAATATATAGTTTTTTCAGTTCTTGATATTAAAACGACATGATCTAACAAATTATTTCTTTTACATTTTAAGTGAGACTTTCAAACGTTGACATGATAATACACAGACACATACAAATTAGCATAAAAATAAGCAATTTCATAAAATAAAACAAATCTAAAAGTAATAATACATGGAATTCTCGTCTACCTTCATTTAAAAGATGTTTCTTAACAAGTTTCTTAAAAGTAAATTTCGGTTTGATGGACTTTATATTATCAGGTAATGAATTCCAATTCTTAATACCATTGTAGTAAAGTGAAGAACGAGTAAAGCCATCAACTTGAGGTAATTAAAAATTAAATCTTGATATATTTCCATACTGATGGACATCTGTACATTTGACAAAATTGTCTTTCATATAGCTTGGATATTTATTGTAGAAAATCGTATGGTTATGGTTAAGTCGAAGTTGCTTGCATCTTTGCTCCACGTTCAATAAACCAAGATCTTCAAAATTTGATACACCAAGTGATGTTCTACACTGGGAATTGTTAATCAAACAAACCATTTTATTTTGGACAATTTACAGCTTGTGCTTGAGCTGTTTCGTGAGTATACCTATTTGCAAACGATACAGAATATTTCAATTGATTAATGATATCAAAGACAGAAGAATTCTGCATAAAACTCTAGACGAACTAACATTCGCAAAACATGGCTATTATTATTCCATTCTGACAAATATATATATATACCTTCATGTTGGAAAAAATACAAAGAATCATATTATCAATACAAACAAATGGGGTAAGCACTAGAAACAATCAATAAGGAAAAAGATATAGGAGGGTCATAGTAGATGAAAAGCTCTCGTCTGAAAAACACATAAACGAGAAAATTCTTACACTATACAAAGCATAAGTTCGATCACACCTAGACTACGCCAGCGCAGTTTGGTTTCCACGCTTAGAAAAAGCGCAACGATTTAGACCTATCTAACGCAGAGCTTTTATGTTAAGCAATGTGCTCGGACAATGGTTTTTAACCGAAGTTCCGAGAGTAAACAACACCATCAGTCAATAATACCGTTTAGGTGTAAATCATAACGGAAAGCTTTCGCAACTTGATAAAATTAAAACATATGTTCAATGTAAAAACCACATTGTTTTATTTCAAGATTATTTATTCAGATTAAAAGTATTCTGCGATTTCAAGATTTATTTTGAAATTCAATACATGAACAAAATATATGTCAGTTTAAGATGTATTTACATGATTCATATAATACATTTACAATATCGAGAGTGATAACATAATTATATTTAAACATTTTCAATAAATTTACAATATATTCAATATAAGAAATAAAAAACAATATTTATTTAAGATTTACCTTACCTTTATATTATACATTAACAATATCGAAAGTGAATACATAAATATATTTTAAAATGTTTTAATACACACATACAAAAGTACACAAATCTATACAAAAATACAACAGCATACTACTAGTATACCATACTAACACAAATCAGATCCATACCATTTCAGAAGTATTCGTCGTGAATGTGATCATGGGTTGTGTCCGGTCCCAGACCTGTGATATGACTGCATGCCCTCAGCAGTTGCGTCGTCGTCAGTTCGTTATCTTCATATTTTCTATATATCGAAGAGTCGCCCGTGCACTTCTTTGATTTTTCCGGTGTCTGCGAGTCAAGACGTGCTCCGACAAACGGCGCAACAGGGAGACGAGCATACATGTAAAACCCTAGGTCGGGACGCCCTGCACGAGTGTTAACTTTGCGTAGCCACCCTGGATAAACGAAATATGTTTTGAACTATGATCATATATATTAGAACTTGCTTGGTGTCTTCACCCTTCTTCACGAAGGCTTGTATAGTGAACCGCTGGTGAAAAGGAGTTTTCACCAGCTTGAAAACCCCGTCGATGAACCATCTCCGAGCTTTTATAGCACAATAACAGCACTTCATGTTTTAAATTAATTGACAAAATAAAAGTAATGAACTATGCACACATATGTTTATACTAACAATGAATCATTTTATTTTTATTATATATGATTATGACTTAGACGCAGCTGAGTCATCAAGAGGAGAAAAGATTACTCAACACGCGAGACAACAATGGGAAACTCAACACAATATTTGTACAAAGACCAAAACTCACACAAAGGGAGCACTGCTTAACACTCATAGTAGCAACTGTCTGGAATAGTCTTCCAGACCATGTAGCGAGTGCTAAAACCATAAAGTCATTTAAGAACAGGCTTGATAACAACTGGAAAAATCAATTTGTGTTATATTATTATAAGGCAGACATTTATAAACTGTAATACAGAACTTCATATAAGTCGCGAAATTCAGTAAAAACAAAGAAGATTCTAACTCCGGCGGAGAGACCAGACATGTTCATGAACACATTCATAAGTAAGTAACCATCATCACTTGGTTCTTTGTGAAAGCAGGGATTTGATTCAGCTATGCGGTTCCCGTCAAATCTCTTCTTCTTCTTCTTCCATGTGATGTACAAATCTCACTCTGGAGCATACTCGTACATTTTTTATTTACAAGGTGATCGTGAGAGTGCAGTTAAAAAAAACTTATTTATAATAATGTACAGTCAGGAAGACTCAATGTTTGAATTGGATGCATGCCAGTCCTTCCCTGAATGACTCTGGAGTCTATAGAACTGTGAGGTGCTTTGATAGCTGGTTCCACAATCGAGCTCCGGAGATGAAGAAGGAGTGACGGTATGTGTCTGTTCTGCCGTACGGTATCCAGTACCGGACCACTGCACCATCCATGTTTTCTAGTCCATGTGCTCGTGTAGATGTGATCGATCGCCGGAGGGGATCGGTTGCTGGAATGTCGAGAAGACCATAGATGATCCGATACATCATCAGGAGTTTTGAGTGCTGGCGGCGGAGTTCTAGGGTAGGTAGCCCAAGGTCTGCGATCATCTGGCTAGTGCTGCTTGTGGTCCTGTTATTGCCTGTGATGAATCGCGCTGCTCTTCGCTGCACCGCCTCTAACTGTTGGATACAAGTCTGTGTGTGAGGGTCCCTAGCTGCTGATGCGTAGTTGAGGACAGGTCTGACTGGTGACTTATAGCACTGCAGCTTTATGTCTTTAGGGCAGCTGGAGAGGTTTCTGCGGAGGAAGGCGAGGGAGTTATTGGCAGACCTAGTGCAGCTGTCCACATTTGGTTTCCAGGAAAGATCGGTGGCAAGTGTCACACCTAGGTACTTTCTTGTTTTGGCTAAGGCTAGTTGGTGCCCGTGGATGTTGTAGTCTGCTTGTATGGGGGTTCGCTATCTTGTTATCCCCAGTACCTCACATTCGTCTAGGTTGAAGGACATCTTCCAAGTGGTTTCCCACTCTTGGAGGGCATTGAGGTCATCCTGTAGTATATGTGAATCCTCTGGAGACTTGGTCTTTCTGTACAGGAGACTATCATCCGCGAAAAGCCTTGTTGCTGATTTAAATTTGGAGGGCATGTCATTGATGTACACCAGGAAGAGCAAGGGTCCTAACACTGATGAGCCTTGAGGGACAACCGTTGTGTACTGGTGCTGGGTTTGACTGTACATCCTCAACCTGTACCTGTTGTCTTCGGTTTGATAGGAAGCTTCTGATCCAGGTATGTTTCCACTGATGTCGTAGTGCTTCAGTTTCACAGCAAGGGGTTCATGTGGGACCTTGTCGAACACCTTACTAAAGTCGAGTAAGATGGTGTCCACCTGCTCACCGTTATCAAGAGCTGCAGAAAGGTCCTGTAAGGTCAGAAGTAGATGCGTCTCACATGACCGGCGCTTTCTGAATCCATGCTGTGAGTCTGACATTATTATCAGGTCTTCCATATGCTGCATTATCTGGCTGTGCATGATAGATTCCATGACTTTACAGCAGACAGAGGTGAGGGAGATAGGCCTGTAGCTGGCAGGGATGCTTTTGTCGCCCTTCTTGAATATAGGAGCAACCAATGCGTGCTTCCAGTCATCAGGAACAAAGGCTCGTTACAGAGAGGCGTGAAAGATTAGGGTCAACATAAGTGATCGTTCGCTTGCAAATTCCTGTAGGAACCTTGTAGGGATGGCATCAGGTCCTGTTGCCTTGTGTGGGTTCAGGTTCCGCAAGAGCTTGTGTACACCCTCATTTCCTATGTTGAAGGTTGTCATTTATGGGTATGGTGCTCTGCTCATCTTTGGAATGTTACTTGGGTCCTCTTCTGTGAATACACTTGTGAACTGCTCATTCAAGACTGCAGCCTTATACATAGGGTCGTTATGCTGGAGACCTTCATGTTTCAGGGGCGGGGGGGGGGGGGGCAATACAACTGCTGTCACATCTTCTTGTTTTAATGAAGGAATACAGCTTCTTAGGGTCGCGCGATCTTCAGATACAGTATCGCTGATGTATGTGTTGCATGCCCGTCTGCACTCGTATTGGACTGTCTTTTGCAGCTGTTTATATCGGTTGAGGTCTTCTAGTTTCCCTGTATGTTTGTATCTCCTGAGGGTCCTCTTCTTTTGTCTAGAGAGGCGCTTGATCTTTCGATTCACCCAGGGTTGGTTGTAACGTTGTGTTTTGATGGACCATGTTTTTCAATGGTGTTAATACAGAACTGCTTAAAGTCTTTCCAAAGAGTGTTGATGTCTGTATCAATGTTTGTTGAGGAAGATGTCACGAAATTCGTCAATAGTTGTGCGAGTGGTAGCAAGATCAGCATGTTTCCAATGCATAATCTTTCTTTGAGGTGGTTTGGATCTAGGAACACGTGTTGAGGCCTGCACAAATACCGTCGTCATTGACGCCTGTGACTGGCTTGATCTTCTCAACCAGTGATGGCCTATTTGTTATGAAGAGGTCGATGATGTTGTTACCTCTTGTTGGGAATGTTACGCACTGTTCTGCCCTTAAATAAGCAACGATGACAAGAAATGTATGGTTGGTCTTGTTAGAGTACGAGTTACCGTTGATGGTATTGGTAATCGATGTCCGACAGGTTGGCGACACCAGCAATCCATATTATAGCATCTGAGTTATGTTGATGTAGGTTTTTGATTACATTACCCATTTCGTCCATGTATGTGTGGTCGCTATTATGTGGTCTGTATAGTGATCCGATGATCAGGGTTGCTTGCCTGGGCATTCGAAACGTGCAGCACAGAATTCAGTCTGAGTTGTCAGTGCCATGTCAGTTCCAACTATGCTGTCCTTGGCTGCTATCATCACTCCGCCATAGTGGCTGTTTGGTCTGTCACGTCTGGCAACAAAGTGGAACCCTGCTGGGAGAACTTCCCTCTCACAAAAGTCGTTGTGCAACCATGTTTCACAGCCAATAACGCTATCGGGGTGTGATTCTTTGATAAGTAGCCAGAATTCAGATCGTTTTGCTCGCATACTCTGGAAAATAAACAGCAATATCCTAAGTGATGCTTGTGTTTGTGCACGTTGTCTGGTATTCCTAACAGGGGACGAGGACAATTGTGGGGGCCCGGTGACGACAGTACAGATCTGAAGCTTGACGTCTGAGCATCAAGTGGGCTTGAGTGTTGACTTTTGGTGTATGTGGCTACCATGATTACTGTAGGAGTACTCTGTTGCTACAGAGGTGTTGATGGAGTCAGCAGTCACTAAGTTAAAGAGGAAGGTTGGCTGGGAGGTTGATACATTTCGAAACAGATTTTAGTAGTTTGTTGCCTTTAAAACTATGCGGTGTAATTTTTAACAGAGTTATCTCCCTCCCAGGATAAAGTCATTCGGAATCCTCAAGTATATTCGCATAAGGAAAGATTTCTCATCTGCGACTGCGTCTAATTTTCTTAATATTTTTTTAGACTTGTTTCTTAATAATTTTGAAATAACTGCTTTAGACAAATATTATCTATGGCTACCGACCAGTCGGCTCTCCTACTAAGAAAACAGCTGGCAGGTATTATACAAACACTCGCATGTCTTTCGACCGGAACATGTTCTGAACTGTCAAAAGTGAAAATGGAATTTTTATTTGTAAATAATCATCAACATTTTATTTGACACATAATCAAGTGATGAGTTTATGGAAATTAAACTGATGAAAGTTTTTTTAAATTATGGATAAGAACACCTTAGCCTTAAGAAAGGGCCGTTTCCTTATTTGGCTACAGTAAAACCTTCTGAATATGTCTGTAGAATTTAAAACTAGAAGTCACATTTTTTGCCAGATGTTCATTTGAGACTAACTTTAAACATTTGCATAAATGACATCTTGTCTGAATTAAAACACGGGTCCATTCCATTGAAGAACATTGTCATTTAGTGTTTTTCCCAGGAGGGCAAAGGGGCATGGCGCATTACTTTCAAAAAGGGCATTTTAGCGCGCAGTTTAGGCAAAAAAGGGCAAAAACATTCCCTAAATATTGAATTACGGGGAAACATGTAATCGCATCAGAAGCAGTTGTGGAAAAAATAATATATAAACAAGCACATTTAATGGTAATAGATGTATTTAACTTACTATGATTTATATTAATATATTTACCTTGCAATGTACATTAAGTTCCATGCTGTTTCAATAAACTGTACAGCACGACAAACATAATAAAGCAATATATGCATATGAATCTGATTATACACAGATCCACTAACATATAAATGAAACCATGTTTGTCTTATCCCATTTTCTAACAATAATCTTGACAGATGTTTAAAATAACATTGCGAGTAAATTGATCGCTAACAATATGCAAACACTCGTTTCCGTGACATACATCCACCGAGTAGATTACAAATAAATAAATAATTTTATTGCTATCTAAAACATTTTTATGCATCGTTGATTATCACAGACATTTCATTAATCCCTTCTTAACGTAAAATCTCCATCGTTAATTCAACCGTTTACGACGTTATTTGCCATTTTTGCCGAGTCACAATTTAATTCTGTATTGTCCGCCATGTTGATAAAATGCCAAATGATGTAAGCGACAGGTGCGCATAGCAACGTTAAATAGTATACGCGATTCGCATTTTTTTAAATTAGTATACGTCTCAGTAATTATTTCAATAATTAGATCTAATTATCTTAAAGACGAAAACGATAAAAAATAAATTTGTTTGTGATTTAAAATGTAATTATGCGTAAAAATATATGTTTTGATATAACTGAATAATGCATGCAATGCACAATTGCCATGAGAATAACATCGAGTTTTACATCAAAAGTTTCCGAAGTAATGATTTTATAGTGGAGGAGTACACATTGCCAACCGAAAAGTGTGCTTGGTATAACATAGCCTCCGGAATTCGATTGATACTGACACGGGGTTCTTCACGCATGACTAATTCACAGCTTTGGAGCAGTCACTAAGACCTACCTATGAATCAAGCACTGTAATAGATTAAATCTGCTCAATTAATATAGTCAATTAGACGTTGACGTCTCTCGAGTAAATCAAGCACAGTCAGAGTGTCACAGACAATCAAGGAAGCTGATTTTGCGGACCAAGTTAGATCGTTAGGCAATAAAGATGTTATCGATAAGGGCGCGTGGGGAAATTTGCCTTTGAAAAGAAGGGCACGTGGTGAAAATTGCCTTTGAAAAGGGCAGAGTGGCGATCAGGGAGGGCGGCGTGGCTTTTTGCCACGCTAAAATGGCCTGGGAAAAACACTATCATTATTGCCAGGTGCAGGGCAGTTTTGCTTTAATGGCAAATTAGCCAGTCTTTCTGAAAGTTTCCCACATTTAACAGGACATATGGTCTGGTAAACTTTGACATTTTACCAGACCGAAAAAACATTTAATAAAACAAGGCATATTGGGCAAATTTCCTTAATCCATTGTTTTTACATTTGCCAAGAGTCCTTGATAAGAGGTCAAAACACAGCATGACCTCTGTTTTCCCGCTTTGGCGACCGAAAATAATGAAGGACGGGAACCAGATATGGCTTAAAAAAAAATCTTTTTTCTTGTTACCCAACAGACAGTAAGTTTTTACCGCCGACCGTAATTTTTTTTCACAAAAGTTTGACTTTACTGCAGTTTCATGACGACAACGATAAATTCAGTCGTGCTTGTGTATATTCATACTTCTGAGCGTATATCTGATCTATAAACATGGTGTCTAGTCTGCTGGCCATACATGCCATATGTCCCGGATTGTCCTGGAATTGAATGTGTCCCAAAGTCCCGGAAATCTGTCAAATGCCCCGGATTTCACAAATTCTATTATTCATGTACCTTATCTAAGGCTTAACTGCACCTTGAATCTTTGTTCCCACTTATTTGCAGCAACTCCATGGCAATGCCTACATGAATAGGTTGCTATGCTATGTGTTAAAATCGATCAATTAACAGGGGTCCTGTTATCATTCATATAGATTGTCTCACGTTCGCAGTCAAGCCGAACAGGCGGCATTGTTTAATGTGGTTGTTAATTGGCTTTAACATACTAGGCTATAATTTTCCCCTGCGTAAGGCCAAAGGAGTTGTTCACACATCTGAAGTCCAACATCGTTGAGTAAAAAATTAAATGCATGTTATGTTCGCCTATTTAACTGACAAAAAAGTTGAGTAACAAAAATAAGCATATAAAACCCCCAGTAATTATAACAATTAAAATAATAAGTCAATTTGAATTGCATTCATCATTTCAAAACGTCCAGCAGATTCGTCCACGCGTTTCCAGCAGATGATGTGATATGTACACAAAAGCAATTTGGTGCTCTTTTCTTAAACGAAAAACACGTGGCTTGTATCTAGTAACGGAAGTTGTTGATTTAAGATTTGATGAAATATTAACTGAACATGGGTATGTCACCAAACATTGCTGCATAATTTTTGCGACATTGTTATTGAGAGTTAGTATCAGCCGGAAATAAATGTTTATTTGAAGCTAGAATTTGTTTAACAACGCGTCAATATTTAGTTGACATAAAGTGTGTTTTGGATTACATATGTGTTAACATTAACAATATGGGGTGGGTTTCGGAAAACAAATGAACAAGTGGTCTGCATGATTAAACTTCAAGAATTGCATGCCTACAAGTGCTGTCGCTCATAAAGTGTGGGATCTCATTGGGCAATATTAATTGTTCAATACAATGATGCTCCCACTTTTGGAGGATCGTAAATTGGCTTTCAAAATGTTTGACCAAGTCAATACGTATTTGATCTTTAGAATGGCTAGTTACAGTAACTGCAAAAATACACTGGTCGGAAAAGTTCAGTCGCCCAATGGACTCATTTTAGAAATTCAAGCGCCCCGGCTAGGGACCACTAAATTACCTGTGGAAAGCACTTTTTGTGTATCTAAATTTGCTTAGATGATATTTAAAAATTATTTGTAACTTAGAGTTACATGTATTATTACAATTTCAGATCTGAACAAAAACCCAGTCGAGGGTTTTTCTGCTGGTCCGGTGGACGACAGTGATATTTACAAGTGGGAAGTTGTGATAATTGGACCACAGGACACTCTCTAGTACGTATGAAATGCGGGATCATGCAAGTGTTTGTATATAATATATTTTTTTATAAAATTGTAGTATTTTCGCTGAGGTTTGACACAAAAATCTAAAATAATACATGTACCTACATAACTTATTAAAACCCCACAAAATCTTGCAATATTCTCCAATTTCAAGCTTACTTTGGTGGTTTTTTTTTCCCTTTTAGGCGACTACTTTTATATTAATTGGTTTACAAAACCGGCAGACTTATTTTTTTTATACCCGAAAAAAATGAAAATTAGATTTCACTTTTTTTTTTTAAACAAAAATTCCCGATCCTAGAAAATGGTCCCAACAGTAATCAGTTTTTTAAACGTTCCGCGCTTTAAACATGACATCGCGCACTGAACGGTCAGGGTTGTACTTTGTTTTGGTTTTTACATTCTTGTGTGTATAAATATGCAGTTACTGTGATAAACCAGTCTGTTGTTATTGGGGCATGGCGACTCCTGTTGACCTGGACAACAAGGGAGATTGTTTATTTTTGCGAGTGGACTTGTTTGGTCATAATTATAACGGACCTGCAAAGATTTTTATGCGCGCAAAAATTTCCGAGACTATTGCAAATGCCCTTGCGTGGATACTTGATGACGAAAGTCTGACTGTGTCCAAACCCGAAGCCTTCCAAAATACACAAGGGTCTTACTCTAAGATCGAAATGGCAACATATACGTCTGTCCGAGCTATCCAGGAGTTCGGATACAAGTACTTGCACGAACAACTAGCAAAAGGTAATATTTTAATATTTGGCTATCTATTTTAAGATTTGCGGTCGCGCCCTTGTCTTTTCGCCCCCAGCATGTGCCACCCTCGTCGTTTTGCCCCCTTTGAATTAGAGGATAATTATTATGTCAATGATTTAACTTTAATACAGGGGTAAACATACAGCCTGAGGGTGGAAACACCTTGAGAGCGAAACATTTGACAACCTATTTTAATATTGAATTCTGAAACTCCCGACCTGCACACCATCATCCATTGCAAGCATGAAGTTGATTTTAAATTAATTAAATATTGAATCAATTAATTAAATATTCAGAATGGTGGTAGAATAATTGTCACGATGCATTGTTAAAATATGGGATTTCATTGTTTGATGTAATTCATCATCATAAAATCTAACAACGGTCAATTTCATATGCATGTCAACTACACTTCTCTACTTGATGTGAGATGTTGTATTTGTCTGACAATGTTTTTTGTGTATGATAAAGTTTGAATGCACAAACATTAGAACTTATGTTGTAATATATGTGTATTTAAAAATTATTTTTGTTGTGACAGCTTGGGTACAGGGAACTACTGAAGGACAGCAACCTGCCGGCACGGATGTGTTCCAGGTGTTACTGGCTGCGCAGAAGTCCTATACCCACCTCCCAAAAGACATGCTGCAGACTAGGACTAACAATGTGTTTTGTTGTTTTAATTGAATGGGTTTTGTTGTTTTTAATTCAATAAATTGATTTTCAAACTATATTTGTTATGCCATCTGAAAGATAGCAAATACACAATTTATTTTTTTTCGACCGCCTGACGGATACTTTCACTGAAATTTTTTGTAAAGCAATAAATAAAAAAGGAGTGGCCTTATCTGTTTTGTAGATAATTTTTTCCTCAAAATGGAAGGCCATGCCTTTTCCCAAAACACCCTGGATGTTTGCCTGTTGGATCAGATAGCCAAGACACATTATACTATATGTAGTGATATGCAAAGATGTTCCAGTGGTTACTTTGGCCTAATAGTGTCCACGATGTTCAAGAATGGTGACAGGGGACGTAATAAAATAACAATTACTTAAATTAAAATATTATTTCTGTCTTTAATATAGTAAGCAGTTTATTTATATCACAAAAGAAAAAAATGCGGTCATAATGCAGTCAATGTCCAAAATAATTGTTTTGTCCTTTTCTGCTAAATAAAACAAGCATTGAATATAGTCTGTTGAGATAAGCGTCTATGAATTTAACTTTCATAAACAAATTAAACTACCCTATTTGCATTTATAAACACTGCAAATCTAATGTTCAACAGCCAATCACCCCTGTGAATAAGGAGAAAGGTGCAGGGTCCCTTGAGGATTGAAATTAAATGTCATTATTACAGACATTAAACTTTTATTTTGGATATGTGTAAAAAAACTATTTCATTTAAAACAACTACTTTATCATTTTCATAACAACTTAATTTACTTTATTTGTTTGAACATTATAATATAACTTTGACCAAATTCTTTAAAGAGGAGATAAAAATAATCTGCATATATAAACTGGACTGTTCTTTTTAAACTTGATTTTTTTTGCTAGGGTAATCTTTTTGCAACAGCTGGGGAAAAATATATACTAGTAGCCTGGAAAATGGATCCTTCTAAATGACCCAATAATGTTGTAAAAAGGACTGCCTGTATGAGTATTTTGTAATATTTCAGTGAGGGGGGGATGTTCAAGGCGTTACTTACGTTTTCAAAAGACTATCCACAGAAGCCACCCAAGATGAGGTTTACCACTGAAATGTGGCACCCAAACAGTAAGTTTTCAAACTAGCTTTTACACAACTTATTTTGTGTGTGTGTTCATTTCCTCTTCTTGAAATATGCATTATCATCTATCTTTCTGTTTACGTTTTTCTAGGGCAAAATGATGGAATTTTGTTACTTTTATTCTTTAAATTACATTTAAAAAAAAACTTAAATTAATTTACTGCTATAAATGCTCTGCTAATCATTTAAAGTTGCTATTTGATCGTATTGCTCAATATCAAGTTTTGTAAAATTTATCAGGGAGATTTGGGAAAACTTGTTTTATGCCATGCTCTCAATAAAAATGTTTATAATCTTTATTATAGTTGAGAAGGATGGGTCTGTGTGTATATCTATCCTGCATGAGCCCGGTGATGACAAGTGGGGGTATGAGAGTGCCTCAGAGCGGTGGCTTCCCATCCACACAGTGGAGACCATCATAGTGAGTGTCATCTCCATGCTGGCAGAGCCGAATGACCAGTCACCCGCCAATGTGGATGCTGCCGTGAGTAGATTGGCAGGCTTTTGTTTTTGGCTCGTCTGAGCACAATGTGCTCATGGTGAGCTTTTGTGATCACCTTTTATTCGTTGTGCGCTGTGCAACGTCAACATTTGCCTTGCTAACACTCAAGAGGCCAAATTAAATGCCGATCTTCATGTAATTTGGTGAGAAGATCTGTCCCAATAATATCTTGCGGTCAGGGGGCAGGGCATTTTTCTTCAAAAAAGCTATAGTAAAAACTTGTTAACACTCTAAAAGTCACATTTATAGTCCAATCTTCATGAAACTTGGTCAGACCAGTTGTTCTAATGATATCTTGGATGAGAATGAAAACGGTTCCAGTCTGTTGAAAAACATGACCACCAGGGGCGGGGCATTTTTTTTTATAAGGTTTTAGTAAAACCTTGTTAACAATCGAGGCCACATTTATTGTCGGACCCCCATTAAACTTGGTCAGAAGATTTGTCCCAATGATATCTTGGCCGAGTTCAAAAATGGTTTATGTTGCTTGAAAAAAATTGCCATCAGGGGGGCGGGGCATTTTTCCTTACATGGCTATATATGGCTATAGTTATACCTTGTTAAAATGTTAGAGGCCACATTAATTGTCCAATCTTCATGAAACTTGGTCAGAAGATTTGATGCAACAATATCTTGGATGCATTTGAAAATAGTTCTCTTTGATTGAAGGACATGGCCGCCAGGGGTTGGCATTTTTCCTTATATATGGCTATTTGTTAGCACTCTAAAAGTCACAATTAGTGTCCAATCTGCATGAAACTTGGTCAGAACATTTGTTCTAATGATATCTTGGGCTGCCCAGAAAAGGTTAATTCCTTTGTATCTGAGGTGAGGGACTTTTGGCATTTTAGTTCCGCTTGTTTATTGTAAATTATATGAGCCTTGCTCTGACAGAACGGAAGTTAATGAATGCATTGCATCAAGTGATGTCCTCGATAAACCTGTGACCTGTGAGGTTTGCACAGCCTATTCAGGGAAGACACTCCAGGGCTTTACTTGCTTTTTATTATGCCCCCCTTAGAAGAAGAGGGGGTATAATGTTTTGCACATGTCGGTTGGTCCGTCCGTCCACCAGATGGTTTCCGGATGATAACTCAAGAACGCTTAGGCCTAGGATCATGAAACTTCATAGGTACATTGATCATGACTAGCAGATGACCCCTATCGATTTTCAGGTCACTAGGTCAAAGGTCAAGGTCACAGTGACTCGAAATAGTAAAATGGTTTCCGGATGATAACTCAAGAATGCTAAGGCCTAGGATAATGAAACTCCATAGGTACATTGATCATGACTGGCAGATGACCCCTATTGATTTTCAGGTCACGACTAGGTCAAAGGTCAAGGTCACAGTGACTCGAAATAGTAAAATGGTTTCTGGATGATAACTCAAGAATGCTTACGCCTAGGATCATGAAACTTCATAGGTACATTGATAATGACTGGCAAATGACCCCTATTGATTTTCAGGTCACTACTAGGTCAAAGGTCAAGGTCACAGTGACTCGAAATAGTAAAATGGTTTCCGGATGATAACTCAAGAATGCTTACGCCTAGGATCATGAAACTTCATAGGTACATTGATCATGACTGGCAGATGACCCCTTTAATTTTCAGGACACTAGGTCAAAGGTCAAGGTCACAGTGACTCGAAACAGTAAAATGGTTTCCTGATGATAACTCAAGAATAATTAGGCCTAGGATCATGAAACTTCATAGGTTCATTGATCATAACTGGCAGATGACCCCTATTGATTTTCAGGTCACTAGGTCAAAGGTCAAGGTCACAGTGACAAAAAACGTGTTCACACAATGGCTGCCACTACAACTGACAGCCCATATGGGGGGCATGCATGTTTTACAAACAGCCCTTGTTTAAAAAAGAATTTCTGTAAAAAAAAAATATACCATAAAAGTTTTAAGTGTCGTACGGTCATTGCTATAATTTAGTGAATAAGAATAAGTTGGATTTTGTTTTTCCTACATCTGCTCTTTAACCAGTGAAGATGGCAATTACTAAGTCTTTGTTGCTGTATCATTTGTTGTAAATACTTATGAATAAAAAAATGTTTCAAATCTGAAATCATTCTTCAAGGTTTACACATTTAACCTTCTTAGTGGCATTAAAAACTGTTTTCATTACCAGCAAGTCCTTACATAATATGTACCTCTTCAATAGCATGTAAAACATGTTTCATGTACATACAATTTTTGTTTTGATTTGTTTATGACAATAATGCATTTATATTTTTAGAAAATGTGGAGAGAACATTTTGATGAATTTAAGAAGAAGGTGTCAAGAACTGTACGAAGAAGTCAGGAGGAATTTGAATGATGCTTGCAACAATAGATTTTTAAAAGTAAGCTTTGGATACATACGTGAATATTATTTTTTTTAATGAAAACACAAAACCTGATACCTCACGCATGTACCATTAAACCAATTTAGAATGATTTTTTTAGAGCCTTAATGTGCACAATTACAAATTAATGTGTTACATCTGTTATTTAGATTTATAAAGTATGATTGTTGTTGTTTTGTGTACCATGATATGGTAGTATTAATAAAATGTTGACAATATATTTATGATCTAATATGAAATTCAATAAAAACGTCTATATGGTCTTGCACTTTGTTCCTTAAATTATGCAATTGAATTTTTATTGTATTGCCATTTGATTTAGTCAGGCAAGAGAAGATATTTATTTCTTTTAAACGTAAGGTAAATAACTAATTTTTATTAGCAAGTGATAAGAGACAGTTATATTTTCACAAATGTAGAAGTTTCTGTATGATCACAGTGAATTATAAAAAGTTACCTTTATTCATGAAAACCGACAATTTTCACCGTTTATGAAAAGTGCATTGAGTAATGATAATATTTTAGCTAAGCAATTTGGAAGCTTGTTTCAGTTACTATATTATAATGGGATCAAGAAAAAAGATGCTACAAAGGATTAGTGATAACTGATGATACGTTTCACTGTTTGAAACAGTAATATACACATTTTAAATAAAATCAGACATGCATAAATCCCTATACAGTTATTGACTAGTTTGCTATACAAGTTACTATTCAACCTCAGCATGGACTGTTTCCCATTGCATTATCTGCAGCATACTCATATCTGAAAGAGATATATTGTGATCTGTCGTTTATAATTATGACAAAGTATGTTCTGATGCAAGCATATCTGAAATGTGAAAGAACAAACACTTGTGTCATGTTTACAATTGCATCTTTACGCACAATTTACATGACATAATTTGCACACAAAAAAATATTATGTTTTATGTACTTGTAGTATTTAAAAAAGCAAGTCCATGTTGCTTTTTCCATGGGTTATTTTCTATTACGTAATTTGTCCTGGCCATAGATATCTAAAATAATAAACAGTGTTATTCCCATTTGTGATTGTAATTCAGATGTGTTTTTTCTTCTTTTTTTCCAGAATTTCCATTACACAGCATCACTTGTTTGGTATATGTTTCATCAGGGATTTGCATGCAATATGCTTACAAGAGTCCAATCAACTGCAGTTGTTTTAAGCAGATTGCCTGTCCATTGAACCCCATTTGTGCATAATTTCACATCATAACTGTACAGAAGATTGCAGCTTGTCGTACTAATATCTTATGTATAATTTACGTATAACACATATGCTTTAATCTCCATAAAACTCTTTAAAGTTGTTTTTCCTTTTGAATCACAAATAAAACTCCTAACATTATCGCTCAATGATTTTTTAGCCTTTTGGGGTGGTTTAACTAATCAAAGGCATATTGTGTTTCTTTTCATTGTTGATTAGAATTAATAACAATATGAACAGGACTGGAATTCTATCCATGTATAAATAGCAAGCTTACACACTGTTTTGTTTCAAGGTTAAATTGGCATTTAAATATGTTTTATTTCATTGTTAATTTGGCATTTAAATATTTCCTGTTTGGAAAGAATGACATTTAACAGTTTTCTGTGTGTTGGTTAATTATTTATTCATCTTTTTTCCATTTCCTTTGATGCAAATTACTTTGTGCTGATGCAATTACCTTTACATTTATGTCAAACAATTCTGTTCAGCTGTTGACTTATTAAACAACTATGACTGCTTTGTTTATGCTCATGTATTACCTGCTTACTCCTTTGGATCTTTAGTCGTCAACATACTGTTATTGTGGTTGTATTGATTTCTTACTACTTGGCTACGAGGAAATTTATATCAATATGTAGAATGAATTTATGTGTTGATGTACAGGGAGCTTGTGTTATTCTTATCTGCATTGGAAATTTAATTATTGTATTTGAAATTGATGAATATGAGCAGCTATTGATAATACTAATAATATAATAATAATAATAATAGAGATTGCCGTGGCGTAATGGATATGGTGTCTGCCTAGTGATCGGGAGGTCACAGGTTCAATCCCCACCGCAGAAGCTTTCTCTAGATCTTCCCCATAGACACCAAGTACTGGTTATAGGCCCAGGAAACGGACTCGAGAGCGTTTATATAAGCCTGAGGCTTTCAATGCAATCGAGCTATAATAACTTGGTTTAAACTAAACTATTAATAATACAAAATCATTTACCAGTATTTTAAATTTGTAAGCAAAAAAAAAATGTGTGTCAAGCATGAACTAGCAGAGAGAAAAGATGGTTTGTGTTATGATTAGAAGAATGTGAAAGATTATGACATCTTTTCACAAGTGATTGTGCTTGAAATTAAAATCAGAGGTTTTTCTTACTTCTTTTAGATAACTGATCCTCAGACAATACCTATATCTAATTGTTGCGTGTTGTATATCCATTATTTTCACATATTATTCAATTTATCAGATAGATCTAACATATTCACCTAACACAAACTTCAATGCTATAATGTGGTACAGATTATGAGATATGTTATGATAAAAGGTATGTCTTGGTTACGATTCTGATAGGCTTTAAATCGATTTACTGGTTTTACCATTTCAGACATGGTCTTGGTGTAAATTACAGCAAAAGTATAAATTGAGGAATATAGAACAATGTTAATATATATATATATAATATAGTAATGCTAATAGAGCCTGGGCTGTACTGCTATGTTTGACTTCTACCAATAACTGATAATGTATCCAACAGTAAAGGGGTTTTGTTGACAAAGAATCAATTTACATGTGTGCTTGCTTAATATAAATTGGTCATAATATATTACAGAGTACAGAACATCCTAATTGAAAAAAATCAAAATGGCTTTACTTGCAGATAAAGGTAATGTGTTAAGACTCACTATTGTGGTAATCTTTAAACATAATTTGCAATATTGGATACAAAAAAAACACAATTTGTATATTTGTTAACTTTATATTTGTTAACTTTATATTATTAGAATTAGATAAATGCTATAAAAACAGTGATTTGCATGGTCAATAGCACCTGTGGGAATTTTCAGAATTGTATGCATGCTAACAATAATGCATACGTTATTGTGACTTCAGATGAATTAAGAATGGTATATTGCATTTTTAAAATAACATATTTGGCATATAACGTGATGTTGATGTATTTATCTCAGCATATATGTTTGAATATTTTCAACCAGCAGTTGGAATGTGCTATATTTAAGCGTTTATTCTTAGAAAATGCTTATTTTGTCAACTTGTGTGCGTGCATAGTATATTTGCAGTTACATTGAATGAAACTTCAGGAATTTGTGAACTGATGTCATTGTTTCCAGTATTTACCTATGAAAGAAATCACTGAATTATATTCCCATTCAAAGTTTTCTATTTGTCCAAACCATGATGTTTGTACATGTTGCTACACTAAACTTTAAAGACGCATACAATATCCTGAATCTCCAGGTTTGGTGATCCTCAAAATAAACCATTAATAGTGACAGATTACTTGGGTTCTTTAAACATTTAATTGTGATTGAGAATATTGCCTACCTATTGCAATCAATTAGTGATGAGCTGGATACAGCTTATATGCAAAACTATTGTTCTAAAGAATTGGTATTATTGTGTGAATGATTAATCATTTTTGATGTACATTGGGATTAACCTGGAATGTGTTGTATTAGAGTGGTTTTCTATTATCACAAATAAAATGATTATCTTGCATTGAACACTTGAGTTGGTTATATCTCGAATGTGAGTGATTCCTTAGGTACTACATGTGAAATCAAGTAACAAATAACGTGTCCAACTGACACTTACAATGTGTTCAACAAAATCTATTTTGTAAAAGTGTTTGCCAATAATTTAATAAAAAACAAATGACATAATGTTATTCAGACACTCTCACAGCTAGTAATCTTATATACATTTTATTATCATATTTTTCTAGTAAAGACTGTAAGTCTGTGTTCTTTAGTTAACTACTGCACACATCTGCTTCATATTTTGCAATATGATGACAATTGTAAGCACAGACTGAAGAAGCTTGGATCTTTTTCCTCTATTATGTCACTCTAGCAACACTTTAGTTAGTTGTTCAATAATCAGTCAATAACAAGAGGTAGTACAAAAGTTTGAACTATCTACAAATCTGCTAGCTGCATTAATTAGTGCACACTGTAAAAAAGCTGCCATTGGCAAGAAAACATGCATAAAACATCTAGATGCAGTTAATTTAAATTACTGTATACAAAGCCTAACTACTGATTTCGTGATCTATTGATGCTATTTGATTGTTGTACAAGACATGGGGCACAATCTGGTACAGTACAAAACAGGGGATCCATTACATGGGCTTTTAGCTAAGACTGCAATGGAACATTTAAGGTAGACATAGTTAACACAGATTTTCAGCATAGACTGCAATTGCACATTTAAGGTAGACATCGTTTACAGAGGCATGTAGAATTGACTGCAATGGGAAATTTAAGGTAGACAAAGTTCATACAGGCTTGAAGCATAGACTGCAATGGCACATTTAAGGGTTGACATACACAGGCTTGTACCATAGACTGCATTGGCATGTTAAGGGAGGACATAGTTTACACAGGCTTGTAGCATTGACTGCAACGGAACATTTAAGGTAGACGTAGTTAACACAGGCTTGTAGCATTGACTGCAATTGCACGTTAAAAGTAGACATAGTTCACACAGGCATGTAGCATTGACTGCAATGAGAGGTGGACATACCAGTAGTTTACACAGGCTTGTAGCTTTAACTGCAATGGAACATTTAAGGGTAGACAAAAGTTCACACAGGCATTTAGAATTAGCAGCATTGTAACATTTAAGGTCGGCACAGTTCACACAGGCATGTAGCATTGACTGCAATGGCACATTAAGGGTCAATATAGCTAACACAGGCTTGTAGCATTGACTGCCATGGCACATTAAGGGTCAATGTAGTTCACACAGGCTTGTACCATACAGGTGCAAGTAAATAGTAGACATAGTTTACACAGGCTTGAACCATAGACTACAGGTGCAAGTAAATAGTAGACATAGTTTACACAGGCTTGTACCATAGACTACAGGTGCAAGTTAATAGTAGACATAGTTTACACAGGCTTGTACCATAGACTACAGGTGCAAGTTAATAGTAGACATAGTTTACACAGGCTTGTACCATAGACTACAGGTGCAAGTTAATAGTAGACACAGTTTACACAGGCTTGTACCATAGACTACAGGTGCAAGTAAATAGTAGACATATTTTACACAGGCTTGAACCATAGACTACAGGTGCAAGTAAATAGTAGACATAGTTTACACAGGCTTGCACCATAGACTACAGGTGCAAGTAAATAGTAGACATATTTTACACAGGCTTGAACCATAGACTACAGGTGCAAGTAAATAGTAGACATAGTTTACACAGGCTTGAACCATAGACTACAGGTGCAAGTTAATAGTAGACATAGTTTCCACAGGCTTGTACCATAGACTACAGGTGCAAGTTAATAGTAGACATAGTTAACACAGGCTTGTACCATAGACTACAGGTGCAAGTTAATAGTAGACATAGTTTACACAGGCTTGTACCATAGACTACAGGTGCAAGTTAATAGTAGACATAGTTTACACAGGCTTGCAGCGTTGACTTCAGGTGCAAGTTAATAGTAGACATAGTTTACACAGGCTTGAACCATAGACTACAGGTGCAAGTTAATAGTAGACATAGTTTACACAGGCTTGAACCATAGACTACAGGTGCAAGTTAATAGTAGACATAGTTTACACAGGCTTGCAGCGTTGACTTCAATGACACATTTAAGGTAGACATAGTTCACACAGGCTTGTACCATTGACTGCATTGGCAAGTTAAAGGTAGACATAGTTTACACAGGTTTGCAGCGTTGATAATGAAGAACTTTTATAGCCACCTCCAAAATGATTCCTGAAACACAAAACAATATTGTTATCTGTTAACTATCACATACAAGCAGTAAAATATTTAATCAAGTCAAAATATTAGGACGTCTTAGTTAAAGTTTAAATGTGTTGGTCTTAAAACATTTTGGTTTTAAAATGGATTTAAAAACCATTTGTAAGCTTGAAATGCGAAACTCAGTACACAACTACCTATAGATAGAACCATTCATCGATACACTTAAATGAAGGTTGAATAAAACCTCAAAAGGCTGTTCTAAAATAAAGCTCTGCATGAACAATCCCAAATGAAGTTGAATTTTGTTATGTTACAAAGGGTTCTATAAAAAGATGGTGTGTTAGGACAATAGTTGTTCCTTATTATGCTTTCGGTGTTAATTTAATCCACCAAATATTTAACTTATAACAAGAGCACCGCATAATGGGTGCAATGCTCGGCTGCGAAATTTTGTCAGAATTTTTTTTTTTTTTTTAAGAGGTCGCAGTGACCTTGACCTTTGACCTAGTGAATGGGTGTGGCGTGTAGAACTCATCAAGGTGCATCTACATATGAAGTTTCAAAGTTGTAGGTGGAAGCAACGCTGGACAACGAGCTGGCTATTTCAAAACCTCGGGTTTTCTCCGAAAACAGCCGAGCTAAAAAGACATTTTAAAACTAAAAAATGGTTATAAATGTTCTTTTAAAAGGTGGTGTGCAACGATATTTGTATGACTGTTGCCATTGCCATAGGTACATGGGTCTTGCATGTGCATTATTGTCAGATGAAGATGAACAATAACGGGTCATTTGAAAATTCCTTGATGTACCGGAATGATAGTTATTTAATCTAGATTTGTAACATTTGACCTCAGTGTTTGACATTGACCGCTGTGACACCCAGCAATATAAATGAGAACAATTGTAGAAAGTAATTACAGAATCCTTTGATGCACAGTGAGGTAATTGCTAAATAAGAATCATTCATCTAATGTTTGTGACCTTGATTCTAAGATTATAGTTCTGTATGTGACTCAGCCCCAGATGATTGAGAATAACTGTTAAATAACTATTGTAAGGTTATTGTTTTATGCAGTACAATTTTCCTAATTGACATCTAAACAGACATGAAGTTTCAAGTTGAAATATTGTAGTACTTTAGATATAACTCTAAAAGTAAAAATATTCAACTATCATGTAGGGAAATAACTCTCTTATTTTTTAAAGTGTATAGTTATGGTTCTAATGCATGGCATGATGGCACTCCTCCTTATTGAGATCTTTACACCCATAAAGTTTCATGTTGAAATCTTGTATAGTGTCTGAGACAAAACCCTGAAAAGTTACACGGGCTATGGTTCTTATGCATGACACTTCATTGATATATAAACACTCACAACCTTTCATGATGAAATCTTGTAAAGTATCTGAGAAAAAGGTCTGAAGTTACATCATACAAAAACCACAACACGCAATAATTCTTATATATGAAAATGCAGGGTTATGGTTTGTACTTGGCACTTCTCCTGATTAATATGCATATACATCTATGAAGCTTCATGTTGAAATCGTAAAAAGTTTCTGAGATACATGTATAGCCCTGAAAAGTTTGTGATAGATGGATAGACCGACAGACAACACAAAAACTATATCCCTACATGTACATCAATTTTTTCTTCTGATAATATTTTTGGAAATTATTATTAATAATGTATTTACAACAGCAAAAAATGTGTTAAGAAGATAAAAAAGAAGATAAAATGCAAATGCAGTTACCAATGATTTAAGTAGTGGAAAAGTTTGTAGAGTTCCTTTCTTTTCTCAAATCCCTGCGCTTTAGGTATGACCTTGTGATATGCCTCATAGAATTTCCCGCTGAAGCCACCAAAAAGGTAGCTTATTCCAAGGTCATATTCTGCATGACCGTAGAAACTTGCTGGATCAAATATAACTGAAACAAGCATAAATAACAGTATAGACATATATATTATATATATATACAACATTTGCCATGAATTGTTTATTTATATTGCATAAATCAATCTAGTTGAGGTATTCTCTGACAAATGTGGTTATACTGCGCATAATATTACTTTAGCAAAACAAAACAGATAAATCATAGATGAAAAAACTAACTTAAATAAAAGTTCTGAATAAATGGTACCAAAACATCAATGAACAAGGGACAAAATTGTCACAAAACCAGGTTTTCATTGTGAAAAAAAAATCTGATAAAGGGAGAAAACTCAAACTGAACTTTTGAAATGACCAAAAAAAATTAACCCCCTTTGTAAGTTTTTTTTTTTTTTTTTAAATCTATTTTTAGTCGTGGCGACCTTGACATTGGAGATATTGACGTGATTCTTTCGTGGGACACACCGTCCCATGATGGTGAACAAATGTGCCAAATGATTTTAAAATCTCACAATGAATGACATAGTTATGGCCAGGACAAGCTCATTTATGGCCATTTTTGACCTTTGAACTCAAAGTGTGACCTTGACCTTGGAGATATCGACGTAATTATTTCGCGCGACACACCGTCCAATGATGGTGAACAAATGTGCCAAATGATTTTAAAATCTGACGATGAACGACATAGTTATGGCTCGGACAAGCTCATTTATGGCCATTTTTGACCTTTGAACTCAAAGTGTGACCTTGACCTTGGAGATATCGACGTAATTATTTCGCGCGACACACCGTCGAATGATGGTGAACAAATGTGCCAAATGATTTTAAAATCTGACAATGAACGACATAGTTATGGCCCGGACAAGCTTATTCCGCCAGCCCGCCAGCCAGCCAGCCAGCCAGCCAGCCAGCCCGCCAGCCAGCCCGCCCGCATTCGCCAATCTAATAACCAGTTTTTTCCTTCGGAAAACCTGGTTAAAAATAGGGTTTTAATTATTGATTATACTTTTGTGTATTCAGTAATCATGTAAAATTCAGTAAAAATCATCTAAAAATTGTATACTAGCACACACTATTTAATTTCTGTACTTTTCATAGAAAGTATTATTCAACAAGACTATTGCCAAGCAATATATGTCCCCTACCGGCTCCACCATTGTCAGAAATTCCACCGTTGTCAGATTTTTTTTATTTATATTTGTTGCCATAGCAACCAGTAGTTTTGACGTAGGAACAAATGAAATGATGTGCATAATGTCCATATTGCCATCTATCCATGTTTCAAGTTTCATGAAAAAATATGAAGAACTTTTAAAGTTATCACAGGATCCAGAAAACCACCATTTTCAGCAGTATTTCTAGTCATTTGTTGCCATAGCAACCAGAATGTTTGACGTAGAAACAAAATTAAATGACGTGCATAATGTCCATATTGCCATCTGTTCATGTTTCAAGTTTCATGAAAAAATATTAAGAACTTTTAAAGTAATCGCCAGATCCACAAAAGTGTGACTGACTGACAGACTGACAGACGGACAGAGCGCAAACCATAAGTCCCCTCCGGTGAAACCGGTAGGGGACAACAATCATTCCTACACTTCCTGTGTCTAACAAGCATTGACACTATACAGCACCACACATCACCCTTACCAGGTCCCTTGTCATTCTCACTGGCGTTTCCACCCCACAGGTCCCCATGGACTAGGGCAGGTGTGATGTGCAAACCCTCAAAGAACAAAGATAACTTAGGCAGCAATTTATTCCATAGCTCCCTTGCTTTCCTCTCACTATCCTAGGTGCACAAAATGAATAAAGACTTATATTTTTGGTTATTTTCATACAAAATATACATGCAAATAAATTCATGGTACCGGTACATAAATATGAGTCAACCATAAGTTATCTTTAACCCAAAGAAAGTTTTATGATGTTGCATACGAATTATATTACACCTTCCTAGATGTTAAAATGCAGAGATGTATATTCAATTTAATCACATAAGAAACAATGCTTACGTTTGAATTCTGTAAGTTGAAAAACATAGGGGAATGTCTTTCAGACAAATTTGGTATAAGGACAGACAGACGGACGGAATGTCGGACAGTAGTCCATGGTTATTCCAGTATATCACCCTTAACTTTGTAACAGGCTATATAATCATACTATTTTTATGTCCCCCACCACAATAGTGGGGGACATATTTTTTTTGCCCTGTCTGTTGGTTTGTGTGTTTGTGTGTTTGTTTGCGTCAAACTTTAACATTTGCCATAACTTTTGCAATATTGAACATAGCAACTTGATATTTGGCATGCATATGTATCTAATGGAGCTGCACATTTTGAGTGGTGAAACGTCAAGGTCATCCTTCAAGGTCAAAGGTCAAATATATAGCTTCAAAGCTGCGCAGAAGGGGACAAAGTGTTTCTGACAAACACATATCGTGTTAATATGTGGAAATTACACTCATTCAGTAAATTTTGAAACATGACTGAACATTGGTGGGAAAAACTTACATTCTTTTCAACCATTGAAATCTGCTTTTCTAACTTGCATGCGTAGAATTTCTGAAAATGAATGGTGATAATGACACTTTATACAAAATTTAAAAATCATGCAAAAAAATTATGCAAGTCATGTATAAAAATGGTTTACATATTTCTAATGGAGAGAAGTTCAATAATATACCATGAATAAAGATCTCTACTACCTTTGTATTGTTATAACATGCAACAACGATAAAGATTTCATAACCATATATAAGGCCACCCATTCTAAAATTCAGAAAGACAATCCAATTTGATCATCCATGATTGTCCTATTTTACATTATCTTTAAGCCTATAATATTATGACCTGTTTCAATTTTATTTTGAATGACTCTGGCCTGTAATAAAATGTACCAAACAAGAGGGCCTGAAAGGCCCAAATTCGCTCACCTGAGATAACAAGATATTATCGGGATAAATCTTCTGACCAAGTTTCACGAAGATCAAAAAATAAATGTGGCCTCTAGAGTGTTAACAAGGTTTTACTATAGCCATATAAGGAAAAATGCCCCGCCCCCTGGCAGCCATGTTTTTCAACCAACCTGCAGCCTTTTTTAACTCGCCCAAGATATTATCGGGATGAATCTTCTGACCAAGTTTCATGAAGATTGGACAGTAAATGTGGCCTCTTGAGTGTTAACAAGATTTTACTATAGCCATATAAGGAAAAATGCCCCGCCCCTTGGAAGCCCTTTTTTTCAAGCAAACATAATTATTTTCAAACTAATCCAAGATATCATTGAGACCAATCTTCAGACCAAATTTCATGAAGATTGGACAATAAATGTGGCCTCTAGAGTGTTAACAAGGTTTTACTATAGTCATATATAGCCATATAAGGAAAAATGCCACACCCCTGGTGGCCATGTTTTTAAAGCAACCAAAACCATTTTCGAACTTATCCAGGATATTATTGGGACAAATCTTCTGACCAAGTTTCATGATGATCGGAAAATAAATGTGACTTCTAGAGTGTTAACAAGGTTTTACTCTAGCCATATAAGGAAAATAGCCACGCCCCCGTGGTGGCCATGTTTTTCAACCAACCGGCATCATTTTTAAACTCTTCCAAGATATTATTGGGATGAATCTTCTGACTGAGTTTCATGAAGATCGGACTATAAATGTGGCCTCTAGAGTGTTAACAAGATTTTACTATAGCCTTATATAGCCATATAAGGAAAAATGCCCCGCCCCTTGGCGGCCATGTTTTTCAAGCAAACGTAACCATTTTCAAACTCATCCAAGCTATCATAAAGAAAATCTTCTGACCAAATTTCATCAAGATTGGACAATAAATGTGGCCTCTAGAGTATTAACAAGGTTTTACTATAGCAATATAAGTAAAAATGCCCCGCCCCCTGGCGGCCATGTTTTTCAACCAACTGGCAATATTTTTGGTCTCGTTCGAGATATTATTAGGATGAATCTTCTGACCAAGTTTCATGAAGATTGGACAATAAATGTGGCCTCTAGAGTGTTAACAAGATTTTACTATAGTCATATATAGCCATATCAGGAAAAATGCCCCACCCCTTGGCAGCCATGTTTTTCAAGCAAAGGTTACCATTTCTGATCTCATCAAAGATATCAGTGGGACAAATCTTCTGAGCAAGTTTCATGAAGATCAGAAAATAAATGTGGCCTCTAGAGTGTTAACAAGGTTTTACTATAGCCATATAAGGAAAAATGCCCCACCCTTTGGCGGCCATGTTTTTCAACCAACCGACATCATTTTCGAAGTCGTCCAAGATATTATTGGGATGAATCTTCTGACCAAGTTTTATGAGGATCGGACAATAAATGTGGCCTCTAGGGTGTTAACAAGATTTTGCTATAGCCATATATAGCCATATAAGGAAAAATGCCCCGCCCCTTGGCAGCCATGTTTTTCAAGCAAACGTCCCCATTTTCGAACTCATCCAAGATATCATTAAAACCATTCTCTGACCAAATTTCATGAAGATTGGACAATAAATGTGGCCTCTAGAGAGTGAACAAGGAAAATGTTGACATTGCACGATGGACAACGGACGACGGACAAAAGGCGATCACAAAAGCTCACCATGAGCACGTTGTGCTCAGGTGAGCTAAAAAATGTATGAGAGGTGCTCTTTGACAACCAGGCTTCATGGATTTGCGTACTCATGTTGTCCCTTCCAGATTAGCCTGTGCAGTCTCTGTAGGCTAATCACGAAAAACACTTTCTGCCTAGATATTAAATATGACAAACCCCTGGTCTCCTACCTCCCAAGTGTCACACCAAGTGTTGTCCATCTCCAGATACCCACAGCTTGTGTTCACATGGAAACCAAACTGACCAACATACTGGTCATCCTCGCCTTGCTTATGAACGCTGCCTGTTGACTGCTGGGCCTTGGCATCCAAGGTGGAGTTGTGCAGGTGAAGTCTGTGTAAAATGAAGAGTAAATTTACTAAGAGACATAAACACATCTAATGAACACGTGGCCTTCCTTTTTTTCAATAAAGAAACTCAACATATTAAAAAACATCATCTTTTTGCTTGAAAATATGTCAGCATAAAACCCCTCAACCTGCTAAACAACTACCATGGAAATGTCACAAAACCAGGTTTGCAACAATTAAGTTATTACTTGAATTTAAAGTCTGTTTTATCCAAAGCTAGGTCTGTTATTAAGCCAACTACACAAACAATGTCTTCAAAAAAAACTCCATCTAAAGTAATAGAAAAGACAACACATTTTAAAATTTAAAGAAACAGTGATGTTGACCCTGATGCAACACGTCCCGAATTCAATCCAAAGAAGGTCTGTGTATTAACTACCAACATACAAACTCTTGGACCAACATAAAAACTCAAACCTGTGAGCAGAATGAATCTTGACCAAACTGGTCCTGGAGGGAATCCTCAGCTAGGTATACATATAAGCTTACTATACACAAAGTTTAAGGGAAACTAAAGTTATTAAACAGAAACTGTGGTATTTCTCCAATTTTGCTAACAGTGACTTTAACCATTACCTAATGGAAAAAAAATCAAAAGCTACGGCTGTATGTAAGCAACATAAAATGAACTCCAAAGCTACGTCTCCATGTAGGCAACATAAAATGAACATTTCAGAGCAATTCTTCTATCTTAACTGGAGTTATGCCATTTTTATATTTGAAGTTACAAATAACATGACCTTTACCAAACAAACCCCAAATACTAGTACATACCCACCCTGAGTCTCAATGCAAGCTTACTACATCTTAAGTTTGATCAAGATTGGTTATATACAAATAAAAGTTGTTGATTGGAAACCACCTGTTTTCACTCTTTCTGTTTTTAATACAGTGATCTTGAACCTAGCCATAACAGAAATCCCAAACTTGGTCTTCATGCAGGCTCTAATAGAAACTTTCAGTGCAATATCTTCAACCATGTAAAATCAAGTTATTAAGTGTAAAGAGTTTTTATTTTATATTAAGTAACAGTGATCTGACACAACACACCTGAAATCAATCCAAAGTTATATGCAAGCTTGCTATATCCAACGTTTTATCAAGCTTGATTAATGCAAACTTAAGTAATACACAAAATGTAGATTGAAAACCAATGGCTTGATGCCGTATTCCCCACGCCCGCCCAGTCTACAAACCCCAATATAAAATCTTGGACATCAATTTTGTTGAATACCTAGTTTAAAATTGTCTTACCCTTTAACATGTTCACTTGAACTTCAAATAATAATCTAAACACAGCAGTAATTCTGTAACATGCATGTTTTTATAGTTTTAATAATCATTTCAAAAGAATAACAATAAAACAAGCAAATTCGTTGAATTGATATCCCCCGCCAATATACTTCTGGACACAAAAAGTTGTCTGGACGGATGGACAGCGCCAACATGCATCATCCTCTTATCCATATATATACTCCTACAAAGTTTCAATGAAATCCGTCAAAGCACTTCCAAGATGTGGCTCCGGACACACACAAAAAAGCAATTTTTCAAGATACAAAGGGCCATTACTCCGTTATTATCCAATGGTGTACAATGCAATTTGGCGTGCATCATCCTCTTATCTATATATATATATACTCATACCAAGTTTTAATGAAATCCGCCAAAGCACTTCCAAGATATTGCTCAGGACACAAAAAAGCATTTATTTAAGATACCAAGGACCATGACTCTATTATTAACAGATGGTGTACAATGCCATTTGGTGTGCATCATTCTCATATCCATATATATACTTGTACCAAGTTTCAAGGAAATCTGCCAAAGCACTTCCAAGATATGGCTCCAGACACAAAAGTGCCAGACGGACGGAGAGAAGGACGGAAAGACAGACGGAAAGACAGACGGACGGAAGGACGGACAACGCCAAAATAATATCCCTCTGCCTTTGGCGGGGGATAACAAACAAAATTAATATACAATACACTAAAACAAGACCAGTTTACAGTGTTTTGAACAGACTCCATTTACCACACCACATTTACTAAACACTCCTACCACTAGTCCTGTTGTACTTATCTACTAAATCTACTGCCTTCCCAAAGCGTTCAACAACAGCTACATGCAGCTACAGTAGAGCACCTGGCCAGCTGTTCTCCAAGCAGTGCAGCGTGCTGTCTCAGTCCCCCCTCCATCTCCACGTACTCCATGACTAGGGCAGCCCCACCCCCTGGCTGGTCAACTACCTGATATGTGAGCCATGTCATTCAAACCTGGGTCTAAAGCCATATGTGGCCTTCGTAGCTCCAGACCAGCCTGAACATACAGGCAGTCAGGTGAGAAACTACCCTGTCTGCTTGTGAGACCACCACAGTTTGGTTTACTATTGCCGACATAAGACTGCAAAATTGTTCAGGCTGGTCTGCAACTATGCTGGCAGCACTTGGCATAAGACCAATCTCTATATATTATACAGGACCCGATAAGCACCAGTGGTCACAAAGCACCTTGGCATCTTAGTAGAATCATGCCTCTTACATTGCAGACCAACTGTAATTATGATCTATTTGAAATGTAATGTAATATGTTTACATCATAAATTTTTACCCTGTGATCTTTAAATTGTATAGATTTAAACATATTTTCTGAACAAACGGTGAATAGTTCACAGAAAATTAGCCCATTTTTAGTAGAAACGGCAGGCACAACAGGAACAACAAGGAACTATTGCAGTAAACATGTATGCTAAGATATAACAAGCATGTATTTCTTAAAAAAAATCTTCCTTCTTTTTAAATAACAAATAATTCAATCATTTATCACATTCGACAAAAACACCAGAAAACAAGTCAACAAACCATAAAGTAATAATATCAAAGATCCATCAATTATAGTAAAAATGTATTTCTGCAAACACGTGGAGGTGTGGGCATCAATAATGTTACCTTTATAGGCTTTGGAACAGTTACAATGCCTGGCGCACTTAGAGCTTCAAGACTCGCTTGCTCTCCTTCGAACATTGTACGAGCCTGAAAATGAAACATGTATGACGTTCCATTACCATCAGTCCCCATGTGTGATTATGGAATATAATAATTATTTAAGAGTGTAAGCTTACCGTTTATATAGCTAAATTAAGCTACAGAGGAGGGCCAGAGGCCAAAGGTTGCTCAACTGAAACTTCAGGGAACTGAACTGCTCTCATCAACTTATGAGATGTTTATGAAACCATTTTCAAACTTGGCAAAAATATCAACTAGAAAGTTAACAAGGTTTCACTTTAGCCTTTTAAAGAAAAAAGCCCAGCGCCCTGACAGCAAGGCTTTTTAAACTGATAGGAACCATTTTCTAACTCAGCCCCGATATCATTAGAACAAATTTCTGACCAAGTTTCATGAAGATTGGACTAAAAATGTTACTTCTAGAGTGTAAACAAGGTTTACTATAGCAATCCATATAAGGAAGAATGCCCCACCCCCTGGCAGCCAAATTTTTTTGTCAAACCATAACCATTTTCAAATCAGCTGAGATATCATTTGAACAAAAGTTCTGACCAAGTTTCATGAAGATTGGACTAAAAATGTGACTTCTAGAGTGTAAACAAGGTTTTGTTATTGCTGTAAAAGGAAATATGCCCCGAATCCTGGCTGCCATGTTTTCCAATGGACGGAACCATTTTAAAACTCACACAAGATATCTTTAGAACAAAAGTTCTGACCAAGTTTCATGAAGATTGGACTAAAAATGTGATACTAGAGTGTAAACAAGGTTTTATTATAGCTGTAAAAGGAAATATGCACCGAATCCTGGCTGCCATATTTTTCAACCATTTTCAAACTCACACAAGATATCATTAGAACAAATGTTCTGACAATGTTTTGTGAAGAATGGAAAAAAAAGATTCTATAGTGCTAACAAGGTTTTACTAAAGCCACATAAGAAAAAAGGCCCCACCCCTGGTGGCCATGGTTTCCAACAGACCTGAACCATTTTTTCTTTCCCATCCAAGATATCATTGGAACAAATGTTCTGACCAAGTTTCATTATGATTTGACAATAAATGTGACTTCTAGAGTGTTAACAAGGTTTTACAATAGCCATCAAAGGAAAAATGCCCCACACCATGTTTGCCATGTTTTACAACAGGCCTGACACATTTTCCAACTCGGCCAAGATACCATTTGAACAAATCATATGACCAAGTTTCATGAAGATCTGGGGAAAAATGTGGCCTCTAGTGTGTTAACAAGGCCAGTGTTGACAGCACAAGACCTACATGTATGACTGACAAAAGGCTATCACAAAAATGTATGCTACTGGCTTGTTATCAGACCACAAAGCCTTAAGTGTCTTTAAAGCCGACAGGGTAGCCCTTGAACAGACTGAGTGATTGCTCAGGCTGCTTTACAGTGGACAGGGTAGCACTTGACCAGACTGAGTGATTGCTCAGGCTGCTTTACAGTGGACAGGGTAGCCCTTGACCAGACTGAGAGATTGCTCAGGCTGCTTTACAGTGGACAGGGTAGCCCTTGACCAGACTGAGTGATTGCTCAGGCTGGTTTACAGCAGACAGGGTAGCTCTTGACCAGACTGAGTGAGCTCAGGCTGCTTTACAGTGGATGGGTAGCTCTTGACCAGACTGAGTGATTGCTCAGGCTGCTTTACAGAGGACCGGGTAGCACTTGACCAGACTGAGTGATTGCTCAGGCTGCTTTACAGTGGACAGGGTAGCCCTTAATCAGACTGAGTGATTGCCCAGGCTGCTTTACAGAGGACAGGGTAGCTCTTGACCAGACTGAGTGATTGCACAGGCTGCTTTACAGAGGACGGGTAGTTATTGACCAGACTGAGTGATTGCTCAGGCTGCTTTACAGTGGACAGGGTAGCTCTTGACCAGACTGAGTGATTGCTTAGGCTGCTTTACAGAGGACAGGGTAGCTCTTGACCAGACTGAGTGATTGCTCAGGCTGCTTTACAGCAGACAGGGAAGCTCTTGACCAGACTGAGTGATTGCTCAGGCTGCTTTTCAGAGGACAGGGTAGCTCTTGACCAGACTGAGTGATTGCTCAGGCTGCTTTTCAGCTGACAGGGTAGCACTTGACCAGACTGAGTGATTGCTCAGGCTGCTTTACAGCAGACAGGGTAGCTCTTGACCAGACTGAGTGATTGCTCATGCTGCTTTACAGTGGATGGGTTAGCTCTTGACCAGACTGAGTGATTGCTCAGGCTGCTTTACAGCAGACAGGGTAGCTCTTGACCAGACTGAGTGATTGCTCAGGTTGCTTTACAGCAGACAGGGTAGCTCTTGATCAGACTGAGTGATTGCTTATGCTGCTTTACAGTGGAGAGGGTAGCTCTTGATCAGACTGAGTGATTGCTCAGGCTGCTTTACAGAGGACAGGGTAGCTCTTGACCAGACTGGGTGATTGCTCAGGTTGCTTTACAGCAGACAGGGTAGCTCTTGATCAGACTGAGTGATTGCTCAGGCTGCTTTACAGTGGATGGGTTAGCTCTTGACCAGATTGAGAGATTGCTCAGTCTGCTTTACAGAGGACAGGGTAGCTCTTGACCAGACTGAGTGATTGCTTATGCTGCTTTACAGAGGACTGGGTAGCTCTTGACCAGACTGAGTGATTGCTCAGGCTGCTTTACAGCAGACTGGGTAGCTCTTGACCAGACTTAGTGATTGCTCAGGCTGCTTTACAGCGGACTGGGTAGCTCTTGACCAGACTTAGTGATTGCTCAGGCTGCTTTACAGCGGACAGGGTATCTCTTGACCATCAGAGCCCTTGCTCATGCTGGACTAGAGCTTTGTTGCACTCATATAGCATAATATATATGACCCATTTTCATGATATAGCTAAAATGCAAAGTACATAGTATTTGTTTATGCCTCAATATTTTCATAGTACTTAAAAGTTAAGATATAAGTGTGCATTTTCCAAGAAAATCAAACCTGTATCAGGGCAAGCTGATAACAGACATTAATTATTACATTTTACTAATAATAGTTAAGAAAAGGCTTGTTTTTATTTTAGTTTTAATTGTTCACCGTTGTAAACAGTATTTCAGTCCTATCATGTCAGTTAAACAACTCACAATTGTCAATGTATAGCTGGATAACCGGTACAAAGTGAACACACTTAAGCTAGTAACTGACAACTGCCCAACTCAATTCAGTGTTGAGGAAAGAATGTCCGTAAAAATAATTTTATTACCTATCCCCACACAAGTTATGTGGCCTGAATGGGGATTGAAACTGCCATCATCAGATCTTAAGCCAAGCGATCATACAACTGAGTCAACTGACACAAAAACATGTGAAATATGACAGCATATATGATACAAATAATTACCCCCAGCTTGGAGTTGACTTTGATATAGATGCGGCCATATTTATTGCTCTCGTACACAGATCCGGTGTTGATGCTGCCCCCACCTGCCTGCCCCGTTCCCTTCAAGACTGACAGCCCCAGTGCCTCCTTGACGACACTCTCCAGGCTCCTACTCATACCTCACTTGAAAAATGTGTCTGTAAACTGTAAAGCAACACTCACATGTACTTATAGCTCATACCTCACTTGAAACATTTCTGTAAACTGAAAAGGAACACTCACATGTACTTATAGCTCATACCGCACTTGAAACATTTCTGTTAACTGAAAAGCCCAAACACTCACATGTACTTGTAGCTTATACATATCACTTGCAAACTGTCCAGAAAGTGTAAAGAAACACTCACATGTACTTTAGCTCATACCTCACTTGCAACACGTCTGGAAACTAAAAAGAAACTCTAACATGCACTATAGTTTGTACATCACTTGCAACGTGTCTGGCCGCTGAAAAGGAACACTAACATGCAATATATATCATAAGTCACTTGCAACGTGTCTGGAAACTGAAAAGGAACACTGAAATGTACTATGGCTCATACCTATCACTTGCAACGTGTCTGGAAACTGAAAAGGAACACTGACATGTACTATGGCTCATACCTATCACTTGCAACGTGTCTGGAAACTGAAAAGGAACACTGACATGTACTATGGCTCATACCTATCACTTGCAACGTGTCTGGAAACTGAAAAGGAACACTGACATGCACTATAGCTAAAACATATCACTTGCAACGTGTCAGAAAACTAAAAAGGAACTGACTCACATGTACTATAGCTCATCACTCACTAGCACAGTGTCTGGAACTTGAAGAAAAACTCTGACATGTTTTAGCTGATAACTAGACTTCAATAACATCTCAGAATATGGACTATTTTTAGAAATTCAAGTGACTGTCAATCACAAAACGAAACCTTTAGTTATTCCTTGAAAATGCTACCAAATTGGTCTGCAACTCATTTGTGTTATGACAAAGGAGCTCTTGCTTCGTTTCAAAAGAAAAAAGGGGAATAAAATTGCAAATCTGAGTCAATATGTGTTCATTATTATACTGTACTGCATAGTTATAGGACCTTTGTATACAGTGCATTGGATGAGGATCTTTTATTATCAATATCTATAGTGGTCTAACCATTGTTACATTATTCAAAGCTAAATCAATAGGAAGTTTGCATAAACTGTGTAGCCGGGTCTAAAGTATATTACAAAAGACACAGGGTATGAAAACTAAACTTAAAAGTACCCAGGAGTATTGCAAGATGCCTTTTAGAGTATTGTACGTACCCCGGGTATATTGTAGTATATGCGTTCTAAAGAGCACCCTGGGTACTTTTAAGTAGTACCTGAGCTGACAAAAACCAATTAAGAACCAGTTAAATGAATAATCATCTTTTGCCATATCATGGTACACTATTATGCCATAGTTGTATATGAACAATCTGTTTTTGGAGTGAATGATAATTTTGAGACTTAAGCTACTATGCTGTTTTTTTTCTAAATTAAATAGTTCTCACTTTTATTGAATAATATAATGTTTTGGTCTCATCTGGGTACTTATTCTCAAATAAACAAGTTTGTAATATATAATGCCAATGTCAAGTATAACCTGCAGAAGTATTGAATGTCAAGGTCGTCCATCTACAAAGTACATTTTGTCCTCCATTCCAGTAATTGTAAATATAATATATACACATATATATTAATAACATGTTAATACAACAATTATACAACAATTACAGAAATTGCTATACACCCCGGTACATAATATTGACATAATTAACGTTGTTCTTATGTGTGACTAATGTAAAGTTGAGATCTACCTGTACGACAGTTGACACAGTCTCAGCTCTTGTTCACATATAATTATCATATGTGTGCGTCTCCTGTATTTATAAGTCTTGACGTATATTAAAACAATGCGTATCTATAAGCTAAAATTAATGAATATACGTGTAAACATAGTTTAAAACTACGCACAACACGTTTTTGTACTTATAACTACAATGCTTACAAAATATTGACAGTTTACTGATTCATGTGGACGATAACGCCCGAAATAGCTCCAATTAATTTGCTGAAACCATAATGGCTGCGTCCATGAAGAGAAATGCCTTAGCAAATACTGATGAAAATCAGGATATTAAAAGAAGTAAAATAACATCAGATGACAAAAACCTGGAATCATTTCTCTCATGGGCCGCTGAAAATGGATTCGGGTTGAGTGACAAGGTAAA
The DNA here is from genome assembly GCF_020536995.1 of Dreissena polymorpha. NCBI lineage: Eukaryota > Metazoa > Mollusca > Bivalvia > Myida > Dreissenidae > Dreissena > Dreissena polymorpha. The sequence continues at coordinate 143,044,182 of NC_068355.1, read as the reverse complement.
ATATGATGCAAAAGTCTTGTTTATCATAGTTACATGATTTCGGATATGCAATTCGGATAGCATACATATCATGTGAATTTTCGGTTGCTTGTACCACACTGAAAACTTTTTTTTTACATTACGAATAATTTAACCTAAATAATAAATAATTTAACCTAAAGATCCACATATATAATTGTTATGAGCTTGAATTAAGCAAACAATTTTGGTGCATGTCAGATTTTTTTATTAGAATGGCATACATTGATACATTGATACTCTATTAAATGTGTAACTCTTAAAGGTAGTTCGTTGTATTATTTAAAGTTGTTTTTTCTGAAGGTGATCGTTGCAAGGGAAAGTGCTTGTGCACAGTATGGTATGATAGCCATAGCAGACATATCAGACGGAGAGACATTGTTCCAGATACCAAGAAAAATGCTGCTCCATCCCGGCACAACTGACATCAGTGACATACTCGAAAAAGGTTGTTAACACTTATGCTTAAATATGTAATCACATTGGATTAAAATATTCTGTTTTCTGTTGTTAAGTATCCAAACTCAATGCTACATTATTTTAATAAACATCAAAATGATTTTTAGTTTTTACCCCTCAAAAATGTTCTGAAGATAAAATAAAAGTCAAAATACCACAAAGAAGGAAACAAAGTGGATGGGATTTTATATGGAGGTTTTTAATAATACAGACCAGTCTATACTCACTAACAATATTGATATTAATAAGATTATGTTTATTAAATTAATCACTTGTGTAACAATTCAAAATAGTTCATTTACTACTTCTGACCAGTATATGCTCACTAATAATATTGATATTAATAAGATAATGTTTATCAAATTCATTGTTTGTGTTACAATTAAAAATAGGCTTTAAATTCAATGTGATTATTATCAACAGGTCTTTGCTGCCACAACTGATGTCAGCTCTACAAAATTAAATCCTTTCTCTTATCAAAACGATTAACATGATAACCATGTAAACAGGATAAAAAATAATTCTAATATAAAAATGCCACATATGGACTCAGAAACAATGGAACAGGGCTCCCGCTGCCATTCGCAGTTGTCGACAAATGAGAAAGTTTTAGAAGAGTGGCGATAAAATGTGTCAATTTGCGAAAACTAGTGGCGAAAACACATTTTCAATTATTTTCTTGACAAAAAACAAATGGCATAAGCGACTCGACGTGGGCATCTCTAACATGTGAATTTGGCAAAATATTCCAAAAATCTAGCCAGTCTACCCATAGCTCCTCCTATTGGTGGAGTCTGCCTGGCAGAAATGAGTGTTCTTTTATCATAACTCAGTATTTGCCCCATATGAAAAGCATGCATGTTCTGCCCACATACTAAAATTAAAAATGTCGTCATAATGGAAGTATTTTACAAAGCTAATGGGTTTGTTTGTTGTGATGTTTCGTATCCGTGTGTTCCGTATCAACACTTTGTCATTCTCGATAATTAATTAGTGACTGACAAGTATGGTGTCAATTGATGATCTCGCAGTTTGACAGCGACGTTACAAACGTCGGTGCTGATTAAAGTAATGTTATGAAGGCAATCTGTTAAATATTGCACTAATCAACAATTAAATTAAATGTTACTAAATTTTTTTATTTTCAATTAAAATACCCCAAAATATTACAAAATAAAAGACAAAATAAATTGTTACATAAAATTATATTTCGGGTGTAAAAATGAGTTAGTTAATAATTGTAAACAGAAATTTACTAACACTTTCCACTGATTTTTCCAAAACGTGTACATTTTGGAATCAATTTAAATTTGATAGTTGTTACATTTGAATCTGAACAATGGATGCGCAAATTGACACTGTTTATAAACATATTTTAATCAGAGCAACCATAGTCTTTTTAGGTACTATCTTCCATAACTAATATCAGAAAAATGTTCAATAGATGCACTCTTTCTTTGTCTTTTAAAAATAATGTGTAATATGCAAAATATAACATGGCCTTTCATGTTGGGTAGTGTTTCTTTATTATTAAAAATGACACTTAACACCAAACATACCGGTATATCAAAAAAAAGAGCAGCTGGTAAAACACATCCCTTAATACTGGAGTCTTTTTCAACTATTTTGTATTGGTTCAGAGTGCCATGTAGAAGCTGTAGTTACTGATTTTTTAGTTTTTCTCATTAACGCATGGAAAGCACACATATGCGGTTTTGAACGTCATCATCACAGCAGTAATAAATAAATCCATTTCACAAGCTTTATTTTACAAGTTCTGACTTGTTTAATCTGACTTGTTTAATTATCTTTCCAGAAAGAGATAAAATACAGGGCTCGAGTGGCTGGGCACCCTTGCTGATATCTCTCATGTATGAATATACCAGTGAACAGTCGCCATGGAGACCATATTTCAATCTTGTTCCAGACTTCACAGAACTAGATTTGCCCATGTTTTGGAACAAGTAATCGCAGTGTACATTTTTTAGCTCACCTGAGTACAACGTGCTCATGGTGAGGTTTTGTGATCACCTTTTGTCCGTTGTCCGTTGTGCGGCGTCAACATTTGCCTTGTTAACTCTCTAGAGGCCACATTTATTGTCCAATCTTCATGAAATTTGGTCAGAAGATTGGTCTCAATGATATCTTGGATGAATGTTAACACTCCAGAGGAAACATTTATTGTCTGATCTTCATGAAACTTGGTCAGAAGATTCATCCCAATAATATCTTGGACGAGTTCGAAAATGATGCTGGTTGGTAGAAAAACTTGGCTGCCAGGGGGCGGGGCATTTTTCCTTATATGGCTATAGTAAAACCTTGTTAACACTCTATAGAGGTCACAGTTATTTTCTGATCATCATGAAACTTGGTCAGAAGATTGGTCTCAATGATACCTTGGACAAATTCAAAAATAATTATGTTTGCTTGAAAAACATGGCTTCCAAGGGGCGGGGCATTTTTCCTTATATGGTTATAGTTAAATTGTGTTAACACTCTAGAGGCCACATTTACTGTCCTATCTTCATGAAACTTTGTCAGAAGATTCATCCTGATAATATCTTGGACAAGTTCAAAAATGATGCCAGTTGGTTGAAAAACATGGCTGCCAGGGGGCGGGGCATTTTTCCTGATATGGCTATAGTAAAACCTTGTTAACACTCTAGAGGCCACATTTATTTTCCGATCTTCATGAAACTTGGTCAGAAGATTTGTCCCAATAATATCTTGTTATCTCAGGTGAGCGCCGTTGGGCTTTTCAGGCCCTCTTGGTTATTTTTTTTTAATGTTAACTGACTATTATTAAATAATTCATGTATATGTCATTTATAATTAATGACATTAAATGTTTTCTTAAAAAAAAGAGAAATTTGTTAAAATTTATCATTTGCTGCTAGAATATTCAGTATGAAAATGTCCTTGTTTTCTCCTAAATAGCCTGTTTTCTTCTATCCATCATTGTAACAAATATCTCATACAATGTAAGGTCTAATATTACCTGATGCATTATGCAATCTGTATGATAAGAACTTTCATGCATACAATGTAAAACAAAATATTATTGTATGTCATTTATAAATTAATTCTGTCCATAATAAAATATGATTTAAAGGGGCCTTTTCACAGATTTTGGCATATTTTTAAGTTAGTCATTAAATGCTTTATTTTGATAAATGTAAACATTGGATCTTAAAAGCGCCAGTGAAAAATCAAGAATAAAATTTAAAAAATGAAAAAATGTAGCTCGCACCGGGGCTCGAACCAGTGTCCCCCAGAGTCCTGGAGTAAAAACGCATTAGCCGTCTCGGCTATTCTGAGGAGTGTTCATGCAGGACGTATTTTATACTTTATATAAGCAATCTTCGTAGTTTCGTAAATTTAAACGACAACAACAGAACTCTCCAAATTATTCAATCGTTTCGCGCTGCAACGCTTTATAATTTTTAGGTTTTTAAATCGTTAAACGATGCACAAAATGGCTATATTAGACTATGGTAAATGTTCAGTAATACTATTTCCTCACAAATATCATAACTAAAACGAAAATTTGCGAATCCGAAACAACTTTTTTAAATTTTGTCAATTTACCAAATTGTGAAAAGATCCCTTTAAATGTATGGTATTCTGAAGTTATTATCAATTGAAATATCAAGTATAATTAAATGTGTTATTTTTTATATATGTTTGCTTAGGGAGGATCGCAACAGTTTGTTGAAGGGCTCAGGTGTTATTGAGGCAGTTGAAAAGGACCTTAAAAATATTGAAGAAGAGTTCACTACCATTGTGCTACCATTTATAAAGGCCCATGCAGACATATTTCAGTAGGTGTCCATTTATCCTCATGACTCAAGTTTAAGTAAGTTTGATATTTTAATTTATGTTTCCTTAGAAAATTCATTTTATGAGTATACTTCCAAGGTATGAAATGTTGCTCTAGTCCGTCAGTATGTTCAAAGATATGCTTATAAGAACGTATCTAGGTACAACCCAAAGCAAATGTTTTTAACTTCTCTTTAACAACTGATTGGACCTTTCTCAAACTTTTACAGTTGAATGACCTTTATGTGTATAAGATACACAGATATTTAGCAGATTTATTTCCCTAGATCCAAACATTGTGTTTTCTAATCATCCCTATTTGATGGCAGATTGCACTAAAAACTTTGATAGCTTCCATGACCTTAATATAACACGATCGTTAAGATATAAAAATGTTGCAGAATTAATTTGGCCATTTGTCTTTGTGTCAACTGTAAATTATAAAGTGGATTTGTTTGTGTCCAAAAATGTGTTTTCATTAGTTTCAGTGAAACACTTTTTTTAAGATGAATGAAATGTACATAACATATTTGGTATGGTTACTCTACAGCTCCCAGTGCCAAGAATTAGAATTCTACAAAAAGATGGTGGCATTTGTGATGTCATACAGCTTCACTGAACCTGCCAGTATAAGCAATAATGAGGATGAGGATGATGATGATGATGATGATGAAAAGTCAGGAAGTCCACCACCGATGATGGTTCCCATGGCTGACATCTTGAACCATGTGGCAAAAAACAACGCCCATCTAAAGTTTGAAAAAGAAGCCTTAAAAATGGTGGCCATTAAGGATATACCAAAGGTAGCAAAAAGTTATGAAAGTGAAGAGTGATATCAGCAATTTTCGTAACAACTGTGCAGGTGTTGTTAATTGCCCCCTACCGGTTTCACCGGAGGGGACTTATGGTTTGTGCTCTGTGTGTCCGTCAGTCGGTCAGTCTGTCAGTCTGTCATACTTTTCTGGATCCTGCGATAACTTAACAGTTCTTCATATTTTTTCATGAAACTTTAAACATGGATATATGGCAATATGGACATTATGCACGTCATTTCATTTTGTTCCTGTCAAAAATTCTGGTTGCTACAGCAACAAATATAGAATAAATAAAAAAAATCTGACAATGGTGGAGCCATTTGGGGACATATATTGCTTGGCAATAGTCTTGTTGGTTTTGTTTCGTGTTGATGAATCACCTTTTATAGAGTCAGTAATCATACATGGTCATATATATCTCTTCTTTTTTTTCTTCCTTGTCAATAATAATGTTTGACAACTATTAGAAACTATTTGATAATTATTATGTTTTACTATTATGTTTGATTATTCAACATGCATATCTTCAAATAAATACAATATTGAACAAAGTTCTTTGTTACACAATGGGGCCGTTTTGACCAACTTAAAAACTGTCTTTGGGGCCGTTTTGACCAAAGTGGGGTCGTTTTGACTATTTTTGACTAGGGGCCGTTTTGACTGGGGCCGTTTTGACTAGCATACATACATGTATACATATTATCCCATCTTAAAGCATGTGTTTGTATGACCCCATGTTCTTAATGTACAAGGCATATAATGCTTGCCCAGTTTTGAGATAGTAAGTCTTTCCCTAATTCCTTCAAGATTATCTAGATTTACTCCTATCACTTAAACCACCACCAGTACAACACTGGTTACATACCACCACCAGTACAACACTGGTTACATACCACCACCATTACAACACTGGTTACATGGTAATTACTTCTAAATCCTAGATTTGATAATATCAACTAGCTCTAACATGGTGACAGTGATGTGATTTAAGAAAAACCTCTGAAGAATACAACACAACAGTACCTCCCTTATAAAGTTCATAAAACTCTGCAATTTTAATTAAACAGATTGATCAAAGTTAAGAACTATTTGTAGAACTTCTTTTGTATTCAAGTGGAGGAATTCAGCTGAAATGGAAAGACTCACTGCACAGCCTAATGTTGCCTTCATGTATGATCCTTTGCAATTCCCACATATCAGCCAAACTCGCTTTTACCCTGACCTTGTATATCAGGGACATCAGTTCAAATCCTTACATGGTCCATGTCATAATCTGTTGTTATTTGTGCAGGGGGAAGAGGTGTTCAACACCTATGGAGAGTTGGCCAACTGGCACCTACTGCACATGTATGGCTTTGCAGAACGCTACCCAAGCAACCACTGGGATACGGTCAGTCAAAAATGTGTTATGGATTGCTTTTGGCACTGATTAATTGTTGATTATTTTCTTGGAACTCATTGAATTAGTGGCAGTTTCATTTTTTAAACACTTGTGATTTGACGGATCCAGTTATATTAAGTTAAACTGGGTATTTAGACTCTGTTGCCAAGTGTTGCCGATTATCCTGATTGTAAGTTACGTTAGATGCAAGTGTTATATATTTTGTTAACAAACATTTGTTACTGATAAAACATGCAGGGTATATCTTCAGTTTAAAACATTACTGATATTATAAAGGCAGGTAAGTCTTTGTTTTAAAACATATGTAAATGATATTAAATATGCATGTTAACTCTTCAGCTTAGAACAGTATTTTTTACTAATATTAGATATGCATAACTTTATCTTGTGTTTTAAACGTGTCTTATAAATAGTAGGCTATAGAAAAGCATGTAACATTTTCTGGCCACGTGTAACTGATATTAGATACGCATCGAAAATCTTCAATTTAAAGGTGTTTTACTGATGTTAGATATGCAATAATATGTCTTGTGGATGTAATGTATCTTACTTATATTAGATAATAGATAAGCATATAACATCTTCTTGCCATGTTTTACTGATGTTATATACACATGTTATTTCTTTTGTATATTCTGTACAGGTGGAAATCTCCTCGCTAGTCATCGCACAAGCAATGGAAGTGTTGTCTGTCAACACCCATGATATGATTAAAAAGAAAACAAGTCATTTAGCAGATCTGGTAGGTATTCATGGCGATGTGGAAATAAATATCTCATATAGTATCAAATGAAAGTATGCATGCTGTATTCTTGAACTGACTTAGTTCATGTGTATCCTTTTAGAAAGTACAAGTAACAAGTTGAGTCTATAGTTTTTGGTGTTTATTGTCCTCTGTTTCACCTTTCATTCAATAACATAAACTACAGAACAGAACATAACTCTATTTAACTCAAGTTACAATTGCAACACATGAGTATACGGAAAAATATAGTCATATAAACATACTTTTCACATGACATGGTTAGGTAAGATCTACTTAGAGAAATAACATACATTTTTAGGTAATAATTATTAAAGGAATTGGAGATGCGGGTCCGTGTCCAGTTGATTATTTGACTAGTTATTGGACTTGTACCTGGGCGTTATACATTTACATGTATAGAAGCCTCAAATATGGAAACAAACTATTGGTTATTGAAAAGCACGTGGGGAAGTGATTGACGGGTGAAGTAGACTTGGTCACGTGATTTAATTGGGTCAGTGTAACAGACATGAAAGTTTTGTTGACATGTGCGATTATGATACAAACCTTTTACTAATTTAAATACCATTTTATGAGAGAGGTTAATGTAACTTTTAACAAATAAAACAATACATGTATTTTAAATATTTACTCGATATTTTAAAACACCATTTGCAATTCTATTTACAAATCAACATACCCGGTAATATTGCATGTATCATAGTATGAATGTCAGCTGAGATAGAAATGTTATACAGGTATTATTATCTAAGAATGGAGGAAGCCTCCGTTATTGATACATTTGTTCCAGTACATTCGTTATTTGAGAAAAAAATGTATTATGTAATATGTTGCATATAGCAGTCACAATATTAGTAATATATGTACATGTTTTTGTTTTCAGAATCTTTATGGTGAAGATGTAGGATTCATACTTGGAGTCGATGGAGTGCTGGATGAAATGGAAATGTGTGATGTCCTTAAGGTAGACAAACTTAGTATATTCCATGCATTTAAATAACATGCCTTATTTCATGACGCTATATGTCAAGGGTCTTTTTAGCTGTCTGATCTAATGACAATCAAATATAGGTCTTTGATTGGTCCTTTACAATTTTGAAAATTGTCTAAGTTTCTGGTTGGCTCTATGGATGCAGGTGTCGTGTATGAATGAGTCACAGCTGGAGAAACGAACTGAGAACGAGGGCTGGGAAAGTGACGAAGAGGATGATGAGGGGACATCACTGTGCTATGGTAGGGATTCACATAGAGAGTTATGAACCTTAGACCAACTGATAATCCGTTTGTGCAAGACAGTTTAAACTGAACAGCCCATTAAATTTGTGTGTTTTTAGTATATATATTTTATGCGGATTATTTACATTGTTGCTTAGTAGAGCAACATTTAAAACGAACTAAAAGTACTGGTTGAACACTCTTTTATATTATGTTGGTACAGTTTATTCTTTTTGAAATAGGACATTTTTCATTAAATGTTAAAAATTGTATATTTTCAGACAACTTCTTGAACTTAAGCAAGGAATGGAAAGCGATCCTAAAGAGGTCAGTTACTCAATAAATAATAACATAATATTGTGTGGGCAACACTATTTAAATGATAATTCAAGGACCCACTCAGGCAAACACAATTCTACACCCGATCATGATAAAGTAAATATGCCACACAATGTCATGGAGTAAAATACTATTGAAAGTATCATAACACTTAGAAGAACATATGGGTCATATGCATATCTCATCATTACAGTGAAGCTTCCGAAAAAAATAAAAACATAATTTATAGAAAATTATTCAAAGTAGATGAGAACCTCGCCCTTGAAAAACCGAGCTTAATGGATGTGTGTAAAGGCCAAGATTTGCATGTGCAGTCCGCAACAGCAAATCACAGACCACACTTTCTGCCTTGAAGAGACTGACGTGAACGAAAAATTCAATCAAAAACAAGTGTCTTCCCTGATTGCCTTTACAGACTGTTCATGCTAATCTAATAAGGCACGTACATGTATTAAGCTCGTTTTATCTATTGAGGCTTATGTATGTATGTATCGAGGCTCAAATTATTCTCAGAAATCTCAAGTCAGAGTTACTGAGATAATTCTTATGAGATTCATTTAAACGAAACGTCTAACAAGTATATTTCCTGTGGGTTATGAAATTTTAATAAAATCCAGTCAGCAATTTTGGGGACTATTAATCAAAATCGTTACATATAAAATAAACATATATTTGCCGTACAGTTACAGTAGTGTTAGATTAACAATGTATTATATCAGGAGGTCATTTGCCATATATATATAACTCCAACGGGTGATATTTATGTTTCTGGTCCTCTGTGTATGGCAGTGAACTTTCATTGTTCTGACATGTTCTATCAGGAGCGCGGAGCTGACCTTACCTCGGTATTCGAGAAGTATTGAAGAGGACAGGGCAATGTTGCAATCATCGTCGCACAGTGGCAGGCAGCAGTACTCCCTCTACACAGTGAATGGGCAGAAAATGCTGTTGCAAACACTCATAAATAAATGTAGCTGAGACTTTGTTTTGTTTTATGTTTTTCATTCCCATAAAGAACACGTACATCGTATGTTGTGAAAGAAAATGTCTGGTCATCATAGAACTCTATGTATAAATGCTCCTATGTTGATACAAGACGTTAAAGTGACGATATTTTGTATATATTGGCTATACCACTTTTAAACGTCGGTGCTTGTCCATTTTAAATAAGTCGTAACAGGGTATACAGCCGACAGGGTAGCTCTTGACCAGACTGAGTGATTGCTCAGGCTGCTTTACAGCAGACAGGGTAGCCCTTGACCAGACTGAGTGATTGCTCAGGCTGCTTTACAGCGGACAGGGTAGCTCTTGACCAGACTGAGTGATTGCTCAGGCTGCTTTACAGCGGACAGTGTAGCCCTTGACCAGACTGATTGATTGCATAGGCTGCTTTACAGCAGACAGGGTAGCCCTTGACCAGACTTAGTGATTGCTCAGGCTGCTTTACAGCGGACAGGGTAGCTCTTGACCAGACTGAGTGATTGCTCAGGCTGCTTTACAGCGGACAGGGTAGCTCTTGACCAGACTGAGTGATTGCTCAGGCTGCTTTACAGAGGACAGGGTAGCTCTTGATCAGACTGATTGATTGCGCAGGCTGCTTTACAGCGGACAGGGGAGCTCTTGACCAGACTGAGTGATTACTCAGGCTGCTTTACAGCAGGCAGGCCAGCTCTTGACCAGACTGAGTGATTGATCAGGCTGCTTTACTGCATACAGGGTAGCTCTTGACCAGACTGAGTGATTGCTCAGGCTGCTTTACAGAGGATGGGTAGCTCTTGACCAGACTTAGTGATTGCTCAGGCTGCTTTACAGTGGATGGGTAGCTCTTGACTAGACCGAGTGATTGCTTAGGCTGCTTTACAGTGGACGGGTTAGCTCTTGACCAGACTGAGTGATTGCTCAGGCTGCTTTACAGTGGACAGGGTAGCTCTTGACCAGACTGAGTGATTGCGCAGGCTGCTTTACAGCGGACAGGGTAGCACTTGACCAGACTGAGTGATTGCTCAGGCTGCTTTACAGCAGACCGGGTAGCTCTTGATCAGACTGATTGATTGCACAGGCTGCTTTACAGCGGACAGGGTAGCTCTTGACCAGACTGAGTGATTGCTCGGGCTGCTTAACAGCAGACAGGGTAGCTCTTGACCAGACTGAGTGATTGCGCAGGCTGCTTTACAGCAGACAGGGTAGCTCTTGACCAGACTGAGTGATTGCTCAGGCTGTTTTACAGCAGACAGGGTAGCCCTTGAACAGACTGAGTGATTGCGCAGGATGCTTTACAGCGGACAGGGTAGCTCTTGACCAGACTGAGTGATTGCTCAGGCTGCTTTACAATGGACAGTGTAGCCCTTGCCCAGACTGAGTGATTGCTCAGGCTGCTTTACAGCGGACAGGGTAGCTCTTGACCAGACTGAGTGATTGCTCAGGCTGCTTTACTGCATACAGGGTAGCTCTTGACCAGACTGAGTGATTGCTCAGGCTGCTTTACAGTGGATGGGTAGCTCTTGACTAGACCGAGTGATTGCTTAGGCTGCTTTACAGTGGACGGGTTAGCTCTTGACCAGACTAAGTGATTGCTTAGGCTGCTTTACAGTGGACGGGTAGCTCTTGACCAGACTGAGTGATTGCTCAGGCTGCTTTACAGCGGACAGGGTAGCACTTGACCAGACTGAGTGATTGTTTAGGCTGCTTTACAGCGGACAGGGTAGCCCTTGACCAGACTGAGTGATTGTTTAGGCTGCTTTACAGCGGACAGGGTAGCCCTTGACCAGACTGAGTGATTGCTCAGGCTGCTTTACAGCGGACAGGGTAGCTCTTGATCAGACTGATTGATTGCGCAGGCTGCTTTTCAGCGGACAGGGTAGCTCTTGACCAGACTGAGTGATTGCTCAGGCTGCTTTACAGCAGACAGGGTAGCTCTTGACCAGACTGAGTGATTTCTCAGGCTGCTTTTCTGCATACAGGGTAGCTCTTGACCAGACTGAGTGATTGCTCAGGCTGCTTTACAGTGGACAGGGTAGCTCTTGATCAGACTGATTGATTGGGCAGGCTGCTTTACAGTGGACAGGGTAGCTCTTGACCAGACTGAGTGATTGCTCAGGCTGCTTTACAGTGGACGGGTAGCTCTTGACCAGACTGAGTGATTGCTCAGGCTGCTTTACAGTGGATGGTAGCTCTTGACTAGACAGAGTGATTGCTTAGGCTGCTTTACAGTAGACGGGTTAGCTCTTGCCCAGACTGAGTGATTGCTCAGGCTGCTTTACAGTGGACGGGTAGCTCTTGACCAGACTGAGTGATTGCTCAGGCTGCTTTACAGCGGACAGGGTAGAACTTGACCAGACTGAGTGATTGCTCAGGCTGTTTTACAGCGGACAGGGTAGCACTTGACCAGACTGAGTGATTGCTCAGGCTGCTTTACAGTGGATGGGTAGCTCTTGACCAGACTGAGTGATTGCTCAGGCTGCTTTACAGTGGACGGGTTAGCTCTTGACCAGACTGAGTGATTGCTCAGGCTGCTTTACAGTGAACGGGTAGCTCTTGACCAGACTGAGTGATTGTTCAGGCTGCTTTAAAGCGGACAGTGTAGCTCTTGACCAGACTGAGTAATTACTCAGGATTCTTTACAGTGGACGAGTTAGCTCTTGACCAGACTGAGTGATTGCTCATGCTGCTTTACAGTGGACGGGTAGCTCTTGACCAGACTGAGTGATTGCTCAGGCTGCTTTACAGTGGATGGGTAGCTCTTGACTAGACAGAGTGATTGCTTAGGCTGCTTTACAGTAGACGGGTTAGCTCTTGACCAGACTGAGTGATTGCTCAGGCTGCTTTACAGTGGACGGGTAGCTCTTGACCAGACTGAGTGATTGCTCAGGCTGCTTTACAGCGGACAGGGTAGAACTTGACCAGACTGAGTGATTGCTCAGGCTGTTTTACAGCGGACAGGGTAGCACTTGACCAGACTGAGTGATTGCTCAGGCTGCTTTACAGTGGATGGGTAGCTCTTGACCAGACTGAGTGATTGCTCAGGCTGCTTTACAGTGGACGGGTTAGCTCTTGACCAGACTGAGTGATTGCTCAGGCTGCTTTACAGTGAACGGGTAGCTCTTGACCAGACTGAGTGATTGTTCAGGCTGCTTTAAAGCGGACAGTGTAGCTCTTGACCAGACTGAGTAATTACTCAGGATTCTTTACAGTGGACGAGTTAGCTCTTGACCAGACTGAGTGATTGCTCATGCTGCTTTACAGTGGACGGGTTAGCTCTTGATCAGACTGAGTGATTGCTCAGGATGCTTTACAGTGGATGGGTAGCTCTTGACCAGACTGAGTGATTGCTCAGGTTGCTTTACAGCAGACAGGGTAGCTCTTGACCAGACCAAGTGATTGCTCAGGCTGCTTTACAGCGGACAGGGTAGCTCTTGACCAGACTGAGTGATTCCTTGGGCTGCTTTACAGTGGACAGGGTAGCTCTTGACCAGACTGAGTGATTGCTTAGGCTGCTTTACAGAGGACCGGGTATCACTTGACCAGACTGAGTGATTGCTCGGGTGCTTTACAGTGGACATGGTAGCTCTTGACAAGACTGAGTGATTGTTTAGGCTGCTTTACAGCGGACAGGGTAGGTCTTGACCAGACTTAGTGATTGTTTAGGCTGCTTTACAGAGGACAGGGTAGCTCTTTACCAGACTGAGTGATTGTTTAGGCTGCTTTACAGCAAACAGGGTAGCTCTTGACCAGACTGAGTGATTGTTTAGGCTGCTGTACAACGAACAGGGTAGCTCTTGACCAGACTGAGTGATTGATTAGGCTGCTTTACAGCGGACAGGGTAGCTCTTGACCAGACTGAGTGATTGCTTAGGCTGCTTTACAGAGGACCGGGTAGCACTTGACCAGACTGAGTGATTGTTCAGGCTGCTTTAAAGCTGACAGTGTAGCTCTTGACCAGACTGAGTAATTACTCAGGATTCTTTACAGTGGACGAGTTAGCTCTTGACCAGACTGAGTGATTGCTCATGCTGCTTTACAGTGGACGGGTTAGCTCTTGACCAGACTGAGTGATTGCTCAGGATGCTTTACAGTGGATGGGTAGCTCTTGACCAGACTGAGTGATTGCTCAGGTTGCTTTACAGCAGACAGGGTAGCTCTTGACCAGACTGAGTGATTACTCAGGCTGCTTTACAGCGGACAGTGTAGCTCTTGACCAGACTGAGTGATTGCTCATGCTGCTTTACAGTGGACGGGTTAGCTCTTGACCAGACTGAGTGATTGCTCAGGCTGCTTTACAGCGGATAGGTTAGCTCTTGACCAGACTGAGTGATTGCTCAGGCTACTTTACAGCAGACAGGGTAGCCCTTGACCAGACTGGTCGCATGCTCAGGCCTGACTAGAGCTTCGTTGCTCTCATATGGCATAATATATAAGACCCATTTGCATGATGTAGCTAAAATGCAATGTACATAGTATTAGTTTATGCCTCAATATGATCATAGTACTTAAAGTAAAGATATAAGTGTGCGTTTAGCAAGAAAATCACACCTGTATCATGGCAAGTTGATAACAGACATTAATTATTACATTTTACTAATAATAGTTTTGAAAAAAAGCTTTTTTTGTTTTGTTTACTTGTTCACCATCTTGTCAACAGTATTTTAGTCCTATCACGTCCGTTAAACAACTCGCAACTATCCATGTTATATGTATAGCTGGATAACCGGTACTATGTGCTGACACTTAAGCTAGTAACGTACAACTGCCCAACTCAATTCAGTATAGAGAAAAGAATGTCCGTAAAAATAATTTTATTACCAATCCCCACACAACTTATGTGGCCTGAATGGGGATTGAAACCGCCATCCTCAGATCTGAAGTCAAGCGCTCACACAACTGAGTCAACTGACACAAAAACATGTGAAATATGATGGCATGTATATGATACAATTAACTACCCCGGGCTTGGAGTTGTCTTTGATCTAAATGCGGCCATATTTATTGCTCTCGCACACAGATCCGGTGTTGATGCTGCCCCCACCTGCCTGCCCCGTTCCCTTCAAGACTGACAGCCCCAGTGCCTTCTTGATGACACTCTCATGGCTTCTACTCATACCTCACTTGAAAAATGTGTCCGTAAACTGTAAAAGAACACTCACATGTACTTATAGCTCATACCCCACTTGAAACATTTCTGTAAACTGAAAAGGAACACTCACATGTACTTTTAGCTTATACATATTACTTGTAACGTGTCCCGAAACTGTAAAGAAACAATGACATGTACTTATAGCTCATACCTCACTTGTAACGTGTCTGGAAACTGAAAAGAAACACTGACATGCACTATAGCTCATACCTCACTTGAAACATGTCTGGAAACTGAAAAGGAACTGACTCACATGCACTATATGGTTCGTACATCATTTGCAACGTGTCTGGCCACTGTAAAGGAACACTAACATGCAATATAGCTCATAAATAGAATACTAACATGCAATATAGCTCATAAATAGAACACTAACATGCAATATAGCTCATAAGTCACTTGCAACGTGTCTGGAAACTGAAAAGGAACACTGACATGTTCTATAGATAATACATATCACTTGCAACGTGTCTGGAAACTGGAAAGGAACTGACTAACATGTACTATAGCTCATACCTCACTTGTAACGTGTCTCAAAACTAAAAAGGAACTGACTCACATGTACTATAGCTCATCACTCACTAGCACAGTGTCTGGAACTTGAAGAAAAACTCTGACATGTACTTAAGCTGATAACTAGACTTCAATAACATCTCAGAACATGGACTATTTTTAGAAATTCAAGTGACTGTCAATCACAATACGAAAGCTTTAGTTATTCCTTGAAAATGCTACCAAATTGGTCTGCAACTGATTTGTGTTATGACAAAGGAGCTCTTGCTTAGTTTAAAAAGAAAAATGGGCATACAATTGCAAATGTGAGTCAATATGTGTTCACTATTATACTTTACTACATAGTTATAGGACCTTTGTATAAAGTGCCTTGGATGAACATCTTTTATTATTAATATCTATAGTGGTCTAACCATTGTAATATTATGCAAAGCGAATTAAATCAATAGGAACTTTGCATAAACGGTGTGGCCGGGTCTAAAGTATATTACAAAAGACGCAGGGGATGGAAAATATACTTTAAAGTACCAAGGAGTATGGCAAGATGCCTTTAAGAGTATTGTACGTACCCTGGGTATATTGTTTTACAGGGTACTTGTAAGTAGTACATGAGCCGACATCTTCCAATTAAGAACCAGTTAGAAGAATAATCATCTTTTGCCATATCATAGTACAATGCCATTGTTGTATACGAAAAATCTGTTTTTGGAGAGAATGATAATTTTCAGACTTAAGCTACCATGCTGTTTTTTTTCTAAATGAAACGGTGCACACTTTAATTGAATAATATTGTTTTGGTCGCGTCTGGGTACTTATTGTAAAAAAAACAAGTTTGTAATACATATTGTCAATGTAAAGTATAACATGCAGAAGTATTGAATGTCAAGGTCGTCCCATCTACAAAGAAAGACCAGTACATTTTGTCCTCCATTCCAGTAAGTTTAAACAAAATATATACACATATATATGAATAACATGTTAATACAACAATTATACGACAATTACAGAAATTGCTATACACCCCGGTACATAATATTGACATAATTAACGTTGTTCTTATGTGTGAATAATGTAAAGTTGAGATCTACCTGTACGACAGTTGACACAGCCTCAGCCTTTGTTCACATATAATTATCATATGTGTGCGTCTCCTGTATTT